>NC_086454.1:2827798-3127798 GCF_028390025.1 Pseudophryne corroboree
ACATCAGTAAATCTCTTACCCAGCGTGGTCACATCAGTAAATCTCTTACCAGCGCGGTCACATCAGTAAATATCTTACCAGCGCGGTCACATCAGTAAATCTCTTACCAGCGCAGTCACATCAGTAAATATCTTATAAGTGCGGTCACATCAGTAAATATCTTACCAGCGCGGTCACATCAGTAAATATCAGTGCGGTCACATCAGTAAATCTCTTACCAGCGTAGTCACATCAGTAAATATCTTACCAGCGCGGTCACATCAGTAAATATCTTACCAGCGCGGTCACATCAGTAAATATCAGTGCGTTCACATCAGTAAATCTCTTACCAGCGCAGTCACATCAGTAAATATCTTACCAGCGCGGTCACATCAGTAAATATCTTACCAGCGCGGTCACATCAATAAATCTCTTACCAGCGCAGTCACATCAGTAAATATCTTACCAGCGCAGTCACATCAGTAAATCTCTTACCAGCGTGGTCACATCAGTAAATCTCTTACCAGCGCGGTCACATCAATAAATATCTTACCAGGGTGGTCACATCAGTAAATCTCTTACCAGCGCAGTCACATCAGTAAATCTCTTACCAGCGCGGTCACATCAGTAAATCTCTTACAAGCGTGGTCACATCAGTAAATATCTTACCAGCGCGTTCACATCAGTAAATATCTTACCAGTGCGGTCACATCAGTAAATATTTTACCAGCGCGGTCACATCAGTAAATCTCTTACCAGCGCGGTCACATCAGTAAATATCTTACCAGCGCGGTCACATCAGTGAATATCAGTGCGGTTACATCAGTAAATCTCTTACCAGCGCAGTCACATCAGTAAATATCTTACCAGCGCGGTCACATCAGTAAATATCTTACCAGCGTGGTCACATCAGTAAATATCAGTGCGGTCACATCAGTAAATCTCTTACCAGCGCAGTCACATCAGTAAATATCTTACCAGCGCGGTCACATCAGTAAATCTCTTACCAGCGCAATCACATCAGCAAATATCTTACCAGCGCAGTCACATCAGTAAATCTCTTAACAGCGTGGTCACATCAGTAAATCTCTTACCAGCGCGGTCACATCAGTAAATATCTTACCAGGGCGATAACATCAGTAAATCTCTTACCAGCGCAGTCACATCAGTAAATCTCTTACCAGCGCAGTCACATCAGTAAATCTCTTACCAGCGCGGTCACATCAGTAAATATCTTACCAGCGCGGTCACATCAGTAAATCTCTTACCAGCGCGGTCACATCAGTAAATATCTTACCAGCTCGGTCACATCAGTAAATCTCTTTCCAGCGCAGTCACATCAGTAAATCTCTTACCAGCGCGGTCACATCAGTAAATCTCTTACCAGCGTGGTCACATTAGTAAATATCAGTGCGGTCACATCAGTAAATCTCTTACTAGCGCGGTCACATTAGTAAATATCTTACCAGCGCGGTCACATCAGTAAATATCTTACCAGCGCAGTCACATCAGTAAATCTCTTACCAGTGCGGTCACATCAGTAAATCTCTTACTAGCGCAGTCACATCAGTAAATCTCTTACCAGCGCGGTCACATCAGTAAATCTCTTACCAGCGTGGTCACATCAGTAAATATCTTACCAGCGCGGTGACAACAGTAAATATCTTAATAGCGCAGTCACATCAGTAAATATCTTACCAGCGTGGTCACATCAGTAAATCTCTAACCAGCGCAGACACATCAGTAAATCTCTTACCAGCGTGGTCACATCAGTAAATCTCTTACCAGCGCGGTCACATCAATAAATATCTTACCAGGGCGGTCACATCAGTAAATCTCTTACCAGCGCAGTCACATCAGTAAATCTCTTACCAGCGCGGTCACATCAGTAAATATCTTACCAGCGCGGTCACATCAGTAAATCTCTTACCAGCGTGGTCACATCAGTAAATCTCTTACCAGCGCGGTCACATCAGTAAATCTCTTACCAGCGTGGTCACATCAGTAAATCTCTTACCAGCGCGGTCAAATCAGTAAATATCTTACCAGCGCGGTCACATCAGTAAATATCTTACCAGCGCGGTCACATCAGTAAATCTTTTACCAGCGCTGTCACATCAGTAAATCTCTTACCAGCGCGGTCACATCAGTAAATCTCTTACCAGCGCAGTCACATCAGTAAATATCTTACCAGCGTGGTCACATCAGTAAATCTCTTACCAGCACAGTCACATCAGTAAATATCTTACCAGCGCGGTCACATCAGTAAATATCTTACCAGAGCGGTCACATCAGTAAATATCAGTGCGGTCACATCAGTAAATCTCTTACCAGCGCAGTCACATCAGTAAATCTCTTACCAGCGCGGTCACATCAGTAAATCTCTTACCAGGGCGGTCACATCAGTAAATCTCTTACCAGCGCAGTCACATCAGTAAATCTCTTACCAGCGCAGTCACATCAGTAAATCTCTTACCAGCGCGGTCACTTCAGTAAATATCTTACCAGCGCGGTCACATCAGTAAATATCTTACCAGCGCGGTCACATCAGTAAATCTCTTACCAGTGCCGTCACATCAGTAAATATCTTACCAGCGTGGTCACATTAGTAAATATCAGTGCGGTCACATCAGTAAATCTCTTACCAGCGTGGTCACATTAGTAAATATCAGTGCAGTCACATCAGTAAATCTCTTACCAGCGCGGTCACATCAGTAAATATCTTACCAGCACGGTCACATCAGTAAATCTCTTACCAGCGTGGTCACATTAGTAAATATCAGTGCGGTCACATCAGTAAATCTCTTACCAGCGTGGTCACATTAGTAAATATCAGTGCGGTCACATCAGTAAATCTCTTACCAGCGCGGTCACATCAGTAAATATCTTACCAGCGCGGTCACATCAGTAAATCTCTTACCAGTGCGGTCACATCAGTAAATCTCTTACTAGCGCAGTCACATCAGTAAATCTCTTACCAGCGCGGTCACATCAGTAAATCTCTTACCAGCGTGGTCACATCAGTAAATATCTTACCAGCGCGGTCACATCAGTAAATATCTTACCAGCGCAGTCACATCAGTAAATATCTTACCAGCGCGGTCACATCAGTAAATCTCTTACCAGCGTGGTCACATCAGTAAATATCTTACCAGCGCGGTCACATCAGTAAATATCTTACCAGCGCGGTCACATCAGTAAATCTCTTACCAGCGCAGTCACATCAGTAAATCTCTTACCAGCGCGGTCACATCAGTAAATCTCTTACCAGCGTGGTCACATCAGTAAATCTCTTACCAGCGTGGTCACATCAGTAAATATCTTACCAGCGTGGTCACATCAGTAAATATCTTACCAGCGCGGTCACATCAGTAAATCTCTTACCAGCTCAGTCACATCAGTAAATCTCTTACCAGCGCGGTCACATCAGTAAATCTCTTACCAGCGTGGTCACATCAGTAAATCTCTTACCAGCGCGGTCACATCAGTAAATATCTTACCAGCGCGGTCACATCAGTAAATCTCTTACCAGCGCAGTCACATCAGTAAATATCTTATAAGTGCGGTCACATCAGTAAATATCTTACCAGCGCGGTCACATCAGTAAATATCAGTGCGGTCACATCAGTAAATCTCTTACCAGCGTAGTCACATCAGTAAATATCTTACCAGCGCGGTCACATCAGTAAATATCTTACCAGCGCGGTCACATCAGTAAATATCAGTGCGTTCACATCAGTAAATCTCTTACCAGCGCAGTCACATCAGTAAATATCTTACCAGCGCGGTCACATCAGTAAATATCTTACCAGCGCGGTCACATCAGTAAATCTCTTACCAGCGCAGTCACATCAGTAAATATCTTACCAGCGCAGTCACATCAGTAAATCTCTTACCAGCGTGGTCACATCAGTAAATCTCTTACCAGCGCGGTCACATCAATAAATATCTTACCAGGGTGGTCACATCAGTAAATCTCTTACCAGCGCAGTCACATCAGTAAATCTCTTACCAGCGCGGTCACATCAGTAAATCTCTTACAAGCGTGGTCACATCAGTAAATATCTTACCAGCGCGTTCACATCAGTAAATATCTTACCAGTGCGGTCACATCAGTAAATATTTTACCAGCGCGGTCACATCAGTAAATCTCTTACCAGCGCGGTCACATCAGTAAATATCTTACCAGCGCGGTCACATCAGTGAATATCAGTGCGGTCACATCAGTAAATCTCTTACCAGCGCAGTCACATCAGTAAATATCTTACCAGCGCGGTCACATCAGTAAATATCTTACCAGCGTGGTCACATCAGTAAATATCAGTGCGGTCACATCAGTAAATCTCTTACCAGCGCAGTCACATCAGTAAATATCTTACCAGGGCGGTCACATCAGTAAATATCTTACCAGCGCGGTCACATCAGTAAATCTCTTACCAGCGCAGTCACATCAGCAAATATCTTACCAGCGCAGTCACATCAGTAAATCTCTTAACAGCGTGGTCACATCAGTAAATCTCTTACCAGCGCGGTCACATCAGTAAATATCTTACCAGGGCGATAACATCAGTAAATCTCTTACCAGCGCAGTCACATCAGTAAATCTCTTACCAGCGCAGTCACATCAGTAAATCTCTTACCAGCGCGGTCACATCAGTAAATATCTTACCAGCGCGGTCACATCAGTAAATCTCTTACCAGCGCGGTCACATCAGTAAATATCTTACCAGCTCGGTCACATCAGTAAATCTCTTTCCAGCGCAGTCACATCAGTAAATCTCTTACCAGCGCGGTCACATCAGTAAATCTCTTACCAGCGTGGTCACATTAGTAAATATCAGTGCGGTCACATCAGTAAATCTCTTACTAGCGCGGTCACATCAGTAAATATCTTACCAGCGCGGTCACATCAGTAAATATCTTACCAGCGCAGTCACATCAGTAAATCTCTTACCAGTGCGGTCACATCAGTAAATCTCTTACTAGCGCAGTCACATCAGTAAATCTCTTACCAGCGCGGTCACATCAGTAAATCTCTTACCAGCGTGGTCACATCAGTAAATATCTTACCAGCGCGGTGACAACAGTAAATATCTTACCAGCGCAGTCACATCAGTAAATATCTTACCAGCGTGGTCACATCAGTAAATCTCTAACCAGCGCAGTCACATCAGTAAATCTCTTACCAGCGTGGTCACATCAGTAAATCTCTTACCAGCGCGGTCACATCAATAAATATCTTACCAGGGCGGTCACATCAGTAAATCTCTTACCAGCGCAGTCACATCAGTAAATCTCTTACCAGCGCGGTCACATCAGTAAATATCTTACCAGCGCGGTCACATCAGTAAATCTCTTACCAGCGTGGTCACATCAGTAAATCTCTTACCAGCGCGGTCACATCAGTAAATCTCTTACCAGCGTGGTCACATCAGTAAATCTCTTACCAGCGCGGTCACATCAGTAAATATCTTAGCAGCACGGTCACATCAGTAAATATCTTACCAGCGCGGTCACATCAGTAAATATCTTACCAGCGCGGTCACATCAGTAAATATCAGTGCGGTCACATCAGTAAATCTCTTACCAGCGCAGTCACATCAGTAAATATCTTACCAGCGCAGTCACATCAGTAAATCTCTTACCAGCGCGGTCACATCAGTAAGTCTCTAACCAGCGTGGTCACATCAGTAAATCTCTTACCAGCGCGGTCACATCAGTAAATATCTTACCAGGGCGGTCACATCAGTAAATCTCTTACCAGCGCAGTCGCATCAGTAAATATCTTACCAGCGCAGTCACATCAGTAAATCTCTTACCAGCGCGGTCACTTCAGTAAATATCTTACCAGCGCGGTCACATCAGTAAATATCTTACCAGCGTGGTCACATCAGTAAATATCTTACCAGCGCGGTCACATCAGTAAATCTCTTACCAGCGCAGTCACATCAGTAAATCTCTTACCAGCGCGGTCACATCAGTAAATCTCTTACCAGCGTGGTCACATCAGTAAATCTCTTACCAACGCGGTCACATCAGTAAATATCTTACCAGCGCAGTCACATCAGTAAATCTCTTACCAGCGCGGTCACTTCAGTAAATATCTTACCAGCGCGGTCACATCAGTAAATATCTTACCAGCGCGGTCACATCAGTAAATCTCTTACCAGCGCGGTCACATCAGTAAGTCTCTAACCAGCGTGGTCACATCAGTAAATCTCTTACCAGCGCGGTCACATCAGTAAATATCTTACCAGGGCGGTCACATCAGTAAATCTCTTACCAGCGCAGTCACATCAGTAAATATCTTACCAGCGCAGTCACATCAGTAAATCTCTTACCAGCGCGGTCACTTCAGTAAATATCTTACCAGCGCGGTCACATCAGTAAATATCTTACCAGCGCAGTCACATCAGTAAATCTCTTACCAGCGCGGTCACATCAGTAAATCTCTTACCAGCGTGGTCACATCAGTAAATCTCTTACCAGCGCGGTCACATCAGTAAATATCTTACCAGGGCGGTCACATCAGTAAATCTCTTACCAGCGCAGTCACATCAGTAAATATCTTACCAGCGCAGTCACATCAGTAAATCTCTTACCAGCGCGGTCACTTCAGTAAATATCTTACCAGCGCGGTCACATCAGTAAATATCTTACCAGCGCGGTCACATCAGTAAATCTCTTACCAGTGCCGTCACATCAGTAAATATCTTACCAGCGTGGTCACATTAGTAAATATCAGTGCGGTCACATCAGTAAATCTCTTACCAGCGTGGTCACATTAGTAAATATCAGTGCAGTCACATCAGTAAATCTCTTACCAGCGCGGTCACATCAGTAAATATCTTACCAGCACGGTCACATCAGTAAATCTCTTACCAGCGTGGTCACATTAGTAAATATCAGTGCGGTCACATCAGTAAATCTCTTACCAGCGTGGTCACATTAGTAAATATCAGTGCGGTCACATCAGTAAATCTCTTACCAGCGCGGTCACATCAGTAAATATCTTACCAGCGCGGTCACATCAGTAAATCTCTTACCAGTGCGGTCACATCAGTAAATCTCTTACTAGCGCAGTCACATCAGTAAATCTCTTACCAGCGCGGTCACATCAGTAAATCTCTTACCAGCGTGGTCACATCAGTAAATATCTTACCAGCGCGGTCACATCAGTAAATATCTTACCAGCGCAGTCACATCAGTAAATATCTTACCAGCGCGGTCACATCAGTAAATCTCTTACCAGCGTGGTCACATCAGTAAATATCTTACCAGCGCGGTCACATCAGTAAATATCTTACCAGCGCGGTCACATCAGTAAATCTCTTACCAGCGCAGTCACATCAGTAAATCTCTTACCAGCGCGGTAACATCAGTAAATCTCTTACCAGCGTGGTCACATCAGTAAATCTCTTACCAGCGTGGTCACATCAGTAAATATCTTACCAGCGTGGTCACATCAGTAAATATCTTACCAGCGCGGTCACATCAGTAAATCTCTTACCAGCTCAGTCACATCAGTAAATCTCTTACCAGCGCGGTCACATCAGTAAATCTCTTACCAGCGTGGTCACATCAGTAAATCTCTTACCAGCGCGGTCACATCAGTAAATATCTTACCAGCGCGGTCACATCAGTAAATCTCTTACCAGCGCAGTCACATCAGTAAATATCTTATAAGTGCGGTCACATCAGTAAATATCTTACCAGCGCGGTCACATCAGTAAATATCAGTGCGGTCACATCAGTAAATCTCTTACCAGCGTAGTCACATCAGTAAATATCTTACCAGCGCGGTCACATCAGTAAATATCTTACCAGCGCGGTCACATCAGTAAATATCAGTGCGTTCACATCAGTAAATCTCTTACCAGCGCAGTCACATCAGTAAATATCTTACCAGCGCGGTCACATCAGTAAATATCTTACCAGCGCGGTCACATCAGTAAATCTCTTACCAGCGCAGTCACATCAGTAAATATCTTACCAGAGCAGTCACATCAGTAAATCTCTTACCAGCGTGGTCACATCAGTAAATCTCTTACCAGCGCGGTCACATCAATAAATATCTTACCAGGGTGGTCACATCAGTAAATCTCTTACCAGCGCAGTCACATCAGTAAATCTCTTACCAGCGCGGTCACATCAGTAAATCTCTTACAAGCGTGGTCACATCAGTAAATATCTTACCAGCGCGTTCACATCAGTAAATATCTTACCAGTGCGGTCACATCAGTAAATATTTTACCAGCGCGGTCACATCAGTAAATCTCTTACCAGCGCGGTCACATCAGTAAATATCTTACCAGCGCGGTCACATCAGTGAATATCAGTGCGGTCACATCAGTAAATCTCTTACCAGTGCAGTCACATCAGTAAATATCTTACCAGCGCGGTCACATCAGTAAATATCTTACCAGCGTGGTCACATCAGTAAATATCAGTGCGGTCACATCAGTAAATCTCTTACCAGCGCAGTCACATCAGTAAATATCTTACCAGGGCGGTCACATCAGTAAATATCTTACCAGCGCGGTCACATCAGTAAATCTCTTACCAGCGCAGTCACATCAGCAAATATCTTACCAGCGCAGTCACATCAGTAAATCTCTTAACAGCGTGGTCACATCAGTAAATCTCTTACCAGCGCGGTCACATCAGTAAATATCTTACCAGGGCGATAACATCAGTAAATCTCTTACCAGCGCAGTCACATCAGTAAATCTCTTACCAGCGCAGTCACATCAGTAAATCTCTTACCAGCGCGGTCACATCAGTAAATATCTTACCAGCGCGGTCACATCAGTAAATCTCTTACCAGCGCGGTCACATCAGTAAATATCTTACCAGCTCGGTCACATCAGTAAATCTCTTTCCAGCGCAGTCACATCAGTAAATCTCTTACCAGCGCGGTCACATCAGTAAATCTCTTACCAGCGTGGTCACATTAGTAAATATCAGTGCGGTCACATCAGTAAATCTCTTACTAGCGCGGTCACATCAGTAAATATCTTACCAGCGCGGTCACATCAGTAAATATCTTACCAGCGCAGTCACATCAGTAAATCTCTTACCAGTGCGGTCACATCAGTAAATCTCTTACTAGCGCAGTCACATCAGTAAATCTCTTACCAGCGCGGTCACATCAGTAAATCTCTTACCAGCGTGGTCACATCAGTAAATATCTTACCAGCGCGGTGACAACAGTAAATTTCTTACCAGCGCAGTCACATCAGTAAATATCTTACCAGCGTGGTCACATCAGTAAATCTCTAACCAGCGCAGTCACATCAGTAAATCTCTTACCAGCGTGGTCACATCAGTAAATCTCTTACCAGCGCGGTCACATCAATAAATATCTTACCAGGGCGGTCACATCAGTAAATCTCTTACCAGCGCAGTCACATCAGTAAATCTCTTACCAGCGCGGTCACATCAGTAAATATCTTACCAGCGCGGTCACATCAGTAAATCTCTTACCAGCGTGGTCACATCAGTAAATCTCTTACCAGCGCGGTCACATCAGTAAATCTCTTACCAGCGTGGTCACATCAGTAAATCTCTTACCAGCGCGGTCACATCAGTAAATATCTTAGCAGCACGGTCACATCAGTAAATATCTTACCAGCGCGGTCACATCAGTAAATATCTTACCAGCGCGGTCACATCAGTAAATATCAGTGCGGTCACATCAGTAAATCTCTTACCAGCGCAGTCACATCAGTAAATATCTTACCAGCGCAGTCACATCAGTAAATCTCTTACCAGCGCGGTCACATCAGTAAGTCTCTAACCAGCGTGGTCACATCAGTAAATCTCTTACCAGCGCGGTCACATCAGTAAATATCTTACCAGGGCGGTCACATCAGTAAATCTCTTACCAGCGCAGTCACATCAGTAAATATCTTACCAGCGCAGTCACATCAGTAAATCTCTTACCAGCGCGGTCACTTCAGTAAATATCTTACCAGCGCGGTCACATCAGTAAATATCTTACCAGCGTGGTCACATCAGTAAATCTCTTACCAGCGCGGTCACATCAGTAAATCTCTTACCAGCGCAGTCACATCAGTAAATCTCTTACCAGCGCGGTCACATCAGTAAATCTCTTACCAGCGTGGTCACATCAGTAAATCTCTTACCAACGCGGTCACATCAGTAAATATCTTACCAGCGCAGTCACATCAGTAAATCTCTTACCAGCGCGGTCACTTCAGTAAATATCTTACCAGCGCGGTCACATCAGTAAATATCTTACCAGCGCGGTCACATCAGTAAATCATTTACCAGTGCGGTCACATCAGTAAATATCTTACCAGCGTGGTCACATTAGTAAATATCAGTGCGGTCACATCAGTAAATCTCTTACCAGCGTGGTCACATTAGTAAATATCAGTGCAGTCACATCAGTAAATCTCTTACCAGCGCGGTCACATCAGTAAATATCTTACCATCACGGTCACATCAGTAAATCTCTTACCAGCGTGGTCACATTAGTAAATATCAGTGCGGTCACATCAGTAAATCTCTTACCAGCGTGGTCACATTAGTAAATATCAGTGCGGTCACATCAGTAAATCTCTTACCAGCGCGGTCACATCAGTAAATATCTTACCAGCGCGGTCACATCAGTAAATCTCTTACCAGTGCGGTCACATCAGTAAATCTCTTACTAGCGCAGTCACATCAGTAAATCTCTTACCAGCGCGGTCACATCAGTAAATCTCTTACCAGCGTGGTCACATCAGTAAATATCTTACCAGCGCGGTCACATCAGTAAATATCTTACCAGCGCAGTCACATCAGTAAATATCTTACCAGCGCGGTCACATCAGTAAATCTCTTACCAGCGTGGTCACATCAGTAAATATCTTACCAGCGCGGTCACATCAGTAAATATCTTACCAGCGCGGTCACATCAGTAAATCTCTTACCAGCGCAGTCACATCAGTAAATCTCTTACCAGCGCGGTCACATCAGTAAATCTCTTACCAGCGTGGTCACATCAGTAAATATCTTACCAGCGTGGTCACATCAGTAAATATCTTACCAGCGCGGTCACATCAGTAAATCTCTTACCAGCTCAGTCACATCAGTAAATCTCTTACCAGCGCGGTCACATCAGTAAATCTCTTACAAGCGTGGTCACATCAGTAAATATCTTACCAGCGCGGTCACTTCAGTAAATATCTTACCAGTGCGGTCACATCAGTAAATATTTTACCAGCGCGGTCACATCAGTAAATCTCTTACCAGCGCGGTCACATCAGTAAATATCTTACCAGCGCGGTCACATCAGTGAATATCAGTGCGGTCACATCAGTAAATCTCTTACCAGCGCAGTCACATCAGTAAATATCTTACCAGCGCGGTCACATCAGTAAATATCTTACCAGCGTGGTCACATCAGTAAATATCAGTGCGGTCACATCAGTAAATCTCTTACCAGCGCAGTCACATCAGTAAATATCTTACCAGGGCGGTCACATCAGTAAATATCTTACCAGCGCGGTCACATCAGTAAATCTCTTACCAGCGCAGTCACATCAGCAAATATCTTACCAGCGCAGTCACATCAGTAAATCTCTTAACAGCGTGGTCACATCAGTAAATCTCTTACCAGCGCGGTCACATCAGTAAATATCTTACCAGGGCGATAACATCAGTAAATCTCTTACCAGCGCAGTCACATCAGTAAATCTCTTACCAGCGCAGTCACATCAGTAAATCTCTTACCAGCGCGGTCACATCAGTAAATATCTTACCAGCGCGGTCACATCAGTAAATCTCTTACCAGCGCGGTCACATCAGTAAATATCTTACCAGCTCGGTCACATCAGTAAATCTCTTTCCAGCGCAGTCACATCAGTAAATCTCTTACCAGCGCGGTCACATCAGTAAATCTCTTACCAGCGTGGTCACATTAGTAAATATCAGTGCGGTCACATCAGTAAATCTCTTACTAGCGCGGTCACATCAGTAAATATCTTACCAGCGCGGTCACATCAGTAAATATCTTACCAGCGCAGTCACATCAGTAAATCTCTTACCAGTGCGGTCACATCAGTAAATCTCTTACTAGCGCAGTCACATCAGTAAATCTCTTACCAGCGCGGTCACATCAGTAAATCTCTTACCAGCGTGGTCACATCAGTAAATATCTTACCAGCGCGGTGACAACAGTAAATATCTTACCAGCGCAGTCACATCAGTAAATATCTTACCAGCGTGGTCACATCAGTAAATCTCTTACCAGCGCAGTCACATCAGTAAATCTCTTACCAGCGTGGTCACATCAGTAAATCTCTTACCAGCGCGGTCACATCAATAAATATCTTACCAGGGCGGTCACATCAGTAAATCTCTTACCAGCGCAGTCACATCAGTAAATCTCTTACCAGCGCGGTCACATCAGTAAATATCTTACCAGCGCGGTCACATCAGTAAATCTCTTACCAGCGTGGTCACATCAGTAAATCTCTTACCAGCGCGGTCACATCAGTAAATCTCTTACCAGTGCGGTCACATCAGTAAATCTCTTACTAGCGCAGTCACATCAGTAAATCTCTTACCAGCGTGGTCACATTAGTAAATATCAGTGCGGTCACATCAGTAAATCTCTTACCAGCGCGGTCACATCAGTAAATATCTTACCAGCGCGGTCACATCAGTAAATCTCTTACCAGTGCGGTCACATCAGTAAATCTCTTACTAGCGCAGTCACATCAGTAAATCTCTTACCAGCGCGGTCACATCAGTAAATCTCTTACCAGCGTGGTCACATCAGTAAATATCTTACCAGCGCGGTCACATCAGTAAATATCTTACCAGCGCAGTCACATCAGTAAATATCTTACCAGCGCGGTCACATCAGTAAATCTCTTACCAGCGTGGTCACATCAGTAAATATCTTACCAGCGCGGTCACATCAGTAAATATCTTACCAGCGCGGTCACATCAGTAAATCTCTTACCAGCGCAGTCACATCAGTAAATCTCTTACCAGCGCGGTCACATCAGTAAATCTCTTACCAGCGTGGTCACATCAGTAAATATCTTACCAGCGTGGTCACATCAGTAAATATCTTACCAGCGCGGTCACATCAGTAAATCTCTTACCAGCTCAGTCACATCAGTAAATCTCTTACCAGCGCGGTCACATCAGTAAATCTCTTACAAGCGTGGTCACATCAGTAAATATCTTACCAGCGCGGTCACTTCAGTAAATATCTTACCAGTGCGGTCACATCAGTAAATATTTTACCAGCGCGGTCACATCAGTAAATCTCTTACCAGCGCGGTCACATCAGTAAATATCTTACCAGCGCGGTCACATCAGTGAATATCAGTGCGGTCACATCAGTAAATCTCTTACCAGCGCAGTCACATCAGTAAATATCTTACCAGCGCGGTCACATCAGTAAATATCTTACCAGCGTGGTCACATCAGTAAATATCAGTGCGGTCACATCAGTAAATCTCTTACCAGCGCAGTCACATCAGTAAATATCTTACCAGGGCGGTCACATAAGTAAATATCTTACCAGCGCGGTCACATCAGTAAATCTCTTACCAGCGCAGTCACATCAGCAAATATCTTACCAGCGCAGTCACATCAGTAAATCTCTTAACAGCGTGGTCACATCAGTAAATCTCTTACCAGCGCGGTCACATCAGTAAATATCTTACCAGGGCGATAACATCAGTAAATCTCTTACCAGCGCAGTCACATCAGTAAATCTCTTACCAGCGCAGTCACATCAGTAAATCTCTTACCAGCGCGGTCACATCAGTAAATATCTTACCAGCGCGGTCACATCAGTAAATCTCTTACCAGCGCGGTCACATCAGTAAATATCTTACCAGCTCGGTCACATCAGTAAATCTCTTTCCAGCGCAGTCACATCAGTAAATCTCTTACCAGCGCGGTCACATCAGTAAATCTCTTACCAGCGTGGTCACATTAGTAAATATCAGTGCGGTCACATCAGTAAATCTCTTACTAGCGCGGTCACATCAGTAAATATCTTACCAGCGCGGTCACATCAGTAAATATCTTACCAGCGCAGTCACATCAGTAAATCTCTTACCAGTGCGGTCACATCAGTAAATCTCTTACTAGCGCAGTCACATCAGTAAATCTCTTACCAGCGCGGTCACATCAGTAAATCTCTTACCAGCGTGGTCACATCAGTAAATATCTTACCAGCGCGGTGACAACAGTAAATATCTTACCAGCGCAGTCACATCAGTAAATATCTTACCAGCGTGGTCACATCAGTAAATCTCTTACCAGCGCAGTCACATCAGTAAATCTCTTACCAGCGTGGTCACATCAGTAAATCTCTTACCAGCGCGGTCACATCAATAAATATCTTACCAGGGCGGTCACATCAGTAAATCTCTTACCAGCGCAGTCACATCAGTAAATCTCTTACCAGCGCGGTCACATCAGTAAATATCTTACCAGCGCGGTCACATCAGTAAATCTCTTACCAGCGTGGTCACATCAGTAAATCTCTTACCAGCGCGGTCACATCAGTAAATCTCTTACCAGCGTGGTCACATCAGTAAATCTCTTACCAGCGCGGTCACATCAGTAAATATCTTAGCAGCACGGTCACATCAGTAAATATCTTACCAGCGCGGTCACATCAGTAAATATCTTACCAGCGCGGTCACATCAGTAAATATCAGTGCGGTCACATCAGTAAATCTCTTACCAGCGCAGTCACATCAGTAAATATCTTACCAGCGCAGTCACATCAGTAAATCTCTTACCAGCGCGGTCACATCAGTAAGTCTCTAACCAGCGTGGTCACATCAGTAAATCTCTTACCAGCGCGGTCACATCAGTAAATATCTTACCAGGGCGGTCACATCAGTAAATCTCTTACCAGCGCAGTCACATCAGTAAATATCTTACCAGCGCAGTCACATCAGTAAATCTCTTACCAGCGCGGTCACTTCAGTAAATATCTTACCAGCGCGGTCACATCAGTAAATATCTTACCAGCGTGGTCACATCAGTAAATATCTTACCAGCGCGGTCACATCAGTAAATCTCTTACCAGCGCAGTCACATCAGTAAATCTCTTACCAGCGCGGTCACATCAGTAAATCTCTTACCAGCGTGGTCACATCAGTAAATCTCTTACCAGCGCGGTCACATCAGTAAATATCTTACCAGCTCGGTCACATCAGTAAATCTCTTACCAGCGCGGTCACATCAGTAAATCTCTTACCAGCGTGGTCACATCAGTAAATATCAGTGCGGTCACATCAGTAAATATCTTACCAGCGCGGTCACATCAGTAAATCTCTTACCAGCGCGGTCACATCAGTAAATCTCTTACCAGCGCGGTCACATCAGTAAATCTCTTACCAGCGTGGTCACATCAGTAAATATCTTACCAGCGCGGTCACATCAGTAAATATCTTACCAGCGCAGTCACATCAGTAAATATCTTACCAGCACGGTCACATCAGTAAATCTCTTACCAGCGTGGTCACATCAGTAAATATCTTACCAGCGCGGTCACATCAGTAAATATCTTACCAGCGCGGTCACATCAGTAAATCTCTTACCAGCGCAGTCACATCAGTAAATCTATTACCAGCGCGGTCACATCAGTAAATCTCTTACCAGCGTGGTCACATCAGTAAATATCTTACCAGCGCGGTCACATCAGTAAATCTCTTACCAGCTCAGTCACATCAGTAAATCTCTTACCAGCGCGGTCACATCAGTAAATCTCTTACCAGCGTGGTCACATCAGTAAATCTCTTACCAGCACGGTCACATCAGTAAATATCTTACCAGCGCGGTCACATCAGTAAATCTCTTACCAGCGCAGTCACATCAGTAAATATCTTATAAGCGCGGTCACATCGGTAAATATCTTACCAGCACGGTCACATCAGTAAATATCAGTGCGGTCACATCAGTAAATCTCTTACCAGCGCAGTCACATCAGTAAATATCTTACCAGCGCGGTCACATCAGTAAATATCTTACCAGCGCGGTCACATCAGTAAATATCAGTGCGTTCACATCAGTAAATCTCTTACCAGCGCAGTCACATCAGTAAATATCTTACCAGCGCGGTCACATCAGTAAATATCTTACCAGCGCGGTCACATCAGTAAATCTCTTACCAGCGCAGTCACATCAGTAAATATCTTACCAGCGCAGTCACATCAGTAAATCTCTTACCAGCGTGGTCACATCAGTAAATCTCTTACCAGCGCGGTCACATCAATAAATATCTTACCAGGGCGGTCACATCAGTAAATCTCTTACCAGCGCAGTCACATCAGTAAATCTCTTACCAGCGCGGTCCCATCAGTAAATCTCTTACCAGCGCGGTCACATCAGTAAATCTCTTACCAGCGCGGTCACATCAGTAAATATCTTACCAGCTTGGTCACATCAGTAAATCTCTTACCAGCGCAGTACATCAGTAAATATCTTACCAGCGCGGTCACATCAGTAAATCTCTTACCAGCGTGGTCACATCAGTAAATCTCTTACCAGCGTGGTCACATTAGTAAATATCAGTGCGGTCACATCAGTAAATCTCTTACCAGCGCGGTCACATCAGTAAATATCTTACCAGCGCGGTCACATCAGTAAATATCTTACCAGCGCAGTCACATCAGTAAATCTCTTACCAGCGCGGTCACATCAGTAAATATCTTACCAGTGCGGTCACATCAGTAAATATTTTACCAGCGCGGTCACATCAGTAAATCTCTTACCAGCGCGGTCACATCAGTAAATATCTTACCAGCGCGGTCACATCAGTGAATATCAGTGCGGTCACATCAGTAAATCTCTTACCAGCGCAGTCACATCAGTAAATCTCTTACCAGCGCGGTCACATCAGTAAATATCTTACCAGCGTGGTCACATCAGTAAATATCAGTGCGGTCACATCAGTAAATCTCTTACCAGCGCAGTCACATCAGTAAATATCTTACCAGCGCGGTCACATCAGTAAATATCTTACCAGCGCAGTCACATCAGTAAATATCTTACCAGCGCGGTTACATCAGTAAATCTCTTACCAGCGCGGTCACATCAGTAAATATCTTACCAGCGCGGTCACATCAGTAAATCTCTTACCAGCGCGGTCACATCAGTAAATATCTTACCAGCGCGGTCACATCAGTAAATATCTTACCAGCGCGGTCACATCAGTAAATCTTTTACCAGCGTGGTCACATCAGTAAATCTCTTACCAGCGCGGTCACATCAGTAAATATCTTACCAGCGCGGTCACATCAGTAAATATCTTACCAGCGCGGTCACATCAGTAAATCTCTTACCAGCGTGGTCACATCAGTAAATCTCTTACCAGCGCGGTCACATCAGTAAATCTCTTACCAGCGCGGTCACATCAGTAAATATCTTACCAGCACGGTCACATCAGTAAATATCTTACCAGCGCGGTCACATCAGTAAATATCTTACCAGCGCGGTCACATCAGTAAATATCAGTGAGGTCACATCAGTAAATCTCTTACCAGCGCAGTCATATCAGTAAATATCTTACCAGCACAGTCACATCAGTAAATCTCTTACCAGCGTGGTCACATCAGTAAATCTCTTACCAGCGTGGTCACATCAGTAAATCTCTTACCAGCGCGGTCACATCAGTAAATATCTTACCAGGGCGGTCACATCATTAAATCTCTTACCAGCGCAGTCACATCAGTAAATATCTTACCAGCGCAGTCACATCAGTTAATCTCTTACCAGCGCGGTCACTTCAGTAAATATCTTACCAGCGCGGTCACATCAGTAAATATCTTACCAGCGCGGTCACATCAGTAAATCTCTTACCAGCGCGGTCACATCAGTAAATATCTTACCAGCTCGGTCACATCAGTAAATCTCTTACCAGCGCGGTCACATCAGTAAATCTTTTACCAGCGTGGTCACATCAGTAAATATCAGTGCGGTCACATCAGTAAATCTCTTACCAGCGCGGTCACATTAGTAAATATCAGTGCGGTCACATCAGTAAATCTCTTACCAGCGCGGTCACATCAGTAAATATCTTACCAGCGCGGTCACATCAGTAAATCTCTTACCAGTGCGGTCACATCAGTAAATCTCTTACTAGCGCAGTCACATCAGTAAATCTCTTACCAGCGCGGTCACATCAGTAAATCTCTTACCAGCGTGGTCACATCAGTAAATATCTTACCAGCGCGGTGACAACAGTAAATATCTTACCAGCGCAGTCACATCAGTAAATATCTTACCAGCGCGGTCACATCAGTAAATCTCTTACCAGCATGGTCACATCAGTAAATATCTTACAAGCGTGGTCACATCAGTAAATATCTTACCAGCGCGGTCACATCAGTAAATCTCTTACCAGCGCAGTCACATCAGTAAATCTCTTACCAGCGCAGTCACATCAGTAAATCTCTTACCAGCGTGGTCACATCAGTAAATATCTTACCAGCGTGGTCACATCAGTAAATATCTTACCAGCGCGGTCACATCAGTAAATCTCTTACCAGCGCGGTCACATCAGTAAATATCTTACCAGCGCGGTCACATCAGTAAATCTCTTACCAGCGTGGTCACATCAGTAAATATCTTACCAGCGCGGTCACATCAGTAAATCTCTTACCAGCGCAGTCACATCAGTAAATCTCTTACCAGCGCGGTCACATCAGTAAATCTCTTACCAGCGTGGTCACATCAGTAAATCTCTTACCAGCGCGGTCACATCAGTAAATATCTTACCAGCGTGGTCACATCAGTAAATCTCTTACCAGCGCAGTCACATCAGTAAATATCTTACCAGCGCGGTCACATCAGTAAATATCTTACCAGCACGGTCACATCAGTAAATATCAGTGCGGTCACATCAGTAAATCTCTTACCAGCGCAGTCACATCAGTAAATATCTTACCAGCGCGGTCACATCAGTAAATATCTTACCAGCGCGGTCACATTAGTAAATATCAGTGCGTTCACATCAGTAAATCTCTTACCAGCGCAGTCACATCAGTAAATATCTTACCAGCGCGGTCACATCAGTAAATATCTTACCAGCGCGGTCACATCAGTAAATCTCCTACCAGCGCAGTCACATCAGTAAATATCTTACCAGCGCAGTCACATCAGTAAATCTCTTACCAGCGTGGTCACATCAGTAAATCTATTACCAGCGCGGTCACATCAATAAATCTCTTACCAGGGCGGTCACATCAGTAAATCTCTTACCAGCGCAGTCACATCAGTAAATCTCTTACCAGCGCGGTCACATCAGTAAATATCTTACCAGCGCGGTCACATCAGTAAATCTCTTACCAGCGCGGTCACATCAGTAAATCTCTTACCAGCGTGGTCACATCAGTAAATCTCTTACCAGCGCGGTCACATCAGTAAATATCTTACCAGCGCGGTCACATCAGTAAATATCTTACCAGCGCGGTCACATCAGTAAATATCTTACCAGCGCGGTCACATCAGTAAATATCAGTGCGGTCACATCAGTAAATCTCTTACCAGCGCAGTCACATCAGTAAATATCTTACCAGCGCAGTCACATCAGTAAATCTCTTACCAGTGCGGTCACATCAGTAAATATCTTACCAGGGCGGTCACATCAGTAAATCTCTTACCAGCGCAGTCACATCAGTAAATATCTTACCAGCGCAGTCACATCAGTAAATCTCTTACCAGCGCGGTCACTTCAGTAAATATCTTACCAGCGCGGTCACATCAGTAAATATCTTACCAGCGTGGTCACATCAGTAAATATCTTACCAGCGCGGTCACATCAGTAAATCTCTTACCAGCGCAGTCACATCAGTAAATCTCTTACCAGCGCGGTCACATCAGTAAATCTCTTACCAGCGTGGTCACATCAGTAAATCTCTTACCAGCGCGGTCACATCAGTAAATATCAGTGCGGTCACATCAGTAAATATCTTACCAGGGCGGTCACATCAGTAAATCTCTTACCAGCGCAGTCACATCAGTAAATATCTTACCAGCGCAGTCACATCAGTAAATCTCTTACCAGCGCGGTCACTTCAGTAAATATCTTACCAGCGCGGTCACATCAGTAAATATCTTACCAGCGTGGTCACATCAGTAAATATCTTACCAGCGCGGTCACATCACTAAATCTCTTACCAGCGCAGTCACATCAGTAAATCTCTTACCAGCGCGGTCACATCAGTAAATCTCTTACCAGCGTGGTCACATCAGTAAATCTCTTACCAGCGCGGTCACATCAGTAAATATCTTACCAGCTCGGTCACATCAGTAAATCTCTTACCAGCGCGGTCACATCAGTAAATCTCTTACCAGCGTGGTCACATCAGTAAATATCAGTGCGGTCACATCAGTAAATCTCTTACCAGCGCGGTCACATTAGTAAATATCAGTGCGGTCACATCAGTAAATCTCTTACCAGCGCGGTGACAACAGTAAATATCTTACCAGCGCAGTCACATCAGTAAATATCTTACCAGCGCTGTCACATCAGTAAATCTCTTACCAGCGTGGTCACATCAGTAAATATCTTACCAGCGTGGTCACATCAGTAAATATCTTACCAGCGCGGTCACATCAGTAAATCTCTTACCAGCGCAGTCACATCAGTAAATCTCTTACCAGCGCGGTCACATCAGTAAATCTCTTACCAGCGTGGTCACATCAGTAAATATCTTACCAGCGTGGTCACATCAGTAAATATCTTACCAGCGCGGTCACATCAGTAAATCTCTTACCAGCGCAGTCACATCAGTAAATATCTTACCAGCGCGGTCACATCAGTAAATCCCTTACCAGCGTGGTCACATCAGTAAATCTCTTACCAGCGCAGTCACATCAGTAAATATCTTACCAGCGCGGTCACATCAGTAAATATCAGTGCGGTCACATCAGTAAATCTCTTACCAGCGCAGTCACATCAGTAAATATCTTACCAGCGCGGTCACATCAGTAAATATCTTACCAGCGCGGTCACATTAGTAAATATCAGTGCGTTCACATCAGTAAATATCTTACCAGCGCGGTCACATCAGTAAATCTCTTACCAGCGCAGTCACATCAGTAAATATCTTACCAGCGCTGTCACATCAGTAAATATCTAACCAGCGCGGTCACATCAGTAAATATCAGTGCGGTCACATCAGTAAATCTCTTACCAGCGCAGTCACATCAGTAAATATCTTACCAGCGCGGTCACATCAGTAAATATCTTACCAGCGCGGTCACATTAGTAAATATCAGTGCGGTCACATCAGTAAATATCTTACCAGCGCGGTCACATCAGTAAATCTCTTACCAGCGCAGTCACATCAGTAAATATCTTACCAGCGCGGTCACATCAGTAAATCCCTTACCAGCGTGGTCACATCAGTAAATATCTTACCAGCGTGGTCACATCAGTAAATATCTTACCAGCGCGGTCACATCAGTAAATCTCTTACCAGCGCAGTCACATCAGTAAATCTCTTACCAGCGCTGTCACATCAGTAAATCTCTTACCAGCGTGGTCACATCAGTAAATCTCTTACCAGCGCGGTCACATCAGTAAATATCTTACCAGCTCGGTCACATCAGTAAATCTCTTACCAGCGCGGTCACATCAGTAAATCTCTTACCAGCGTGGTCACATCAGTAAATATCAGTGCGGTCACATCAGTAAATCTCTTACCAGCGCGGTCACATTAGTAAATATCAGTGCGGTCACATCAGTAAATCTCTTACCAGCGCGGTCACATCAGTAAATATCTTACCAGCGCGGTCACATCAGTAAATCTCTTACCAGTGCGGTCACATCAGTAAATCTCTTACTAGCACAGTCACATCAGTAAATCTCTTACCAGCGCGGTCACATCAGTAAATCTCTTACCAGCGTGGTCACATCAGTAAATATCTTACCAGCGCGGTGACAACAGTAAATATCTTACCAGCGCGGTCACATCAGTAAATATCAGTGCGGTCACATCAGTAAATCTCTTACCAGCGCAGTCACATCAGTAAATATCTTACCAGCGCAGTCACATCAGTAAATCTCTTACCAGCGCGGTCACATCAGTAAATCTCTAACCAGCGTGGTCACATCAGTAAATCTCTTACCAGCGCGGTCACATCAGTAAATATCTTACCAGGGCGGTCACATCAGTAAATCTCTTACCAGCACAGTCACATCAGTAAATATCTTACCAGCGCAGTCACATCAGTAAATCTCTTACCAGCGCGGTCACTTCAGTAAATATCTTACCAGCGCGGTCACCTCAGTAAATATCTTACCAGCGTGGTCACATCAGTAAATATCTTACCAGCGCGGTCACATCAGTAAATCTCTTACCAGCGCAGTCACATCAGTAAATCTCTTACCAGCGCGGTCACATCAGTAAATCTCTTACCAGCGTGGTCACATCAGTAAATCTCTTACCAGCGCGGTCACATCAGTAAATATTTTACCAGCTCGGTCACATCAGTAAATCTCTTACCAGCGCGGTCACATCAGTAAATCTCTTACCAGCGTGGTCACATCAGTAAATATCAGTGCGGTCACATCAGTAAATATCTTACCAGCGCGGTCACATCAGTAAATCTCTTACCAGCGCAGTCACATCAGTAAATATCTTACCAGCGCGGACACATCAGTAAATCCCTTACCAGCGTGGTCACATCAGTAAATATCTTACCAGCGTGGTCACATCAGTAAATATCTTACCAGCGCGGTCACATCAGTAAATCTCTTACCAGCGCAGTCACATCAGTAAATCTCTTACCAGCGCGGTCACATCAGTAAATCTCTTACCAGCGTGGTCACATCAGTAAATCTCTTACCAGCGCGGTCACATCAGTAAATATCTTACCAGCTCGGTCACATCAGTAAATCTCTTACCAGCGCGGTCACATCAGTAAATCTCTTACCAGCGTGGTCACATCAGTAAATATCAGTGCGGTCACATCAGTAAATCTCTTACCAGCGCGGTCACATCAGTAAATATCTTACCAGCGCGGTCACATCAGTAAATATCTTACCAGCGCGGTCACATCAGTAAATCTCTTACCAGCGCGGTCACATCAGTAAATATCTTACCAGCGCGGTCACATTAGTAAATATCAGTGCGGTCACATCAGTAAATCTCTTACCAGCGCGGTCACATCAGTAAATATCTTACCAGCGCGGTCACATCAGTAAATCTCTTACCAGTGCGGTCACATCAGTAAATCTCTTACTAGCACAGTCACATCAGTAAATCTCTTACCAGCGCGGTCACATCAGTAAATCTCTTACCAGCGTGGTCACATCAGTAAATATCTTACCAGCGCGGTGACAACAGTAAATATCTTACCAGCGCAGTCACATCAGTAAATATCTTACCAGCGCTGTCACATCAGTAAATCTCTTACCAGCGCGGTCACATCAGTAAATATCTTACCAGCGTGGTCACATCAGTAAATATCTTACCAGCGCGGTCACATCAGTAAATCTCTTACCAGCGCAGTCACATCAGTAAATCTCTTACCAGCGCGGTCACATCAGTAAATCTCTTACCAGCGTGGTCACATCAGTAAATATCTTACCAGCGTGGTCACATCAGTAAATATCTTACCAGCGCGGTCACATCAGTAAATCTCTTACCAGCGCGGTCACATCAGTAAATATCTTACCAGCGCGGTCACATCAGTAAATCCCTTACCAGCGTGGTCACATCAGTAAATATCTTACCAGCGTGGTCACATCAGTAAATATCTTACCAGCGCGGTCACATCAGTAAATCTCTTACCAGCGCAGTCACATCAGTAAATCTCTTACCAGCGCGGTCACATCAGTAAATCTCTTACCAGCGTGGTCACATCAGTAAATCTCTTACCAGCGCGGTCACATCAGTAAATATCTTACCAGCGCGGTCACATCAGTAAATCTCTTACCAGCGCAGTCACATCAGTAAATATCTTACCAGCGCGGTCACATCAGTAAATATCTTACCAGCGCGGTCACATCAGTAAATATCAGTGCGGTCACATCAGTAAATCTCTTACCAGCGCAGTCACATCAGTAAATATCTTACCAGTGCGGTCACATCAGTAAATATCTTACCAGCGCGGTCACATTAGTAAATATCAGTGCGTTCACATCAGTAAATCTCTTACCAGCGCAGTCACATCAGTAAATATCTTACCAGCGCGGTCACATCAGTAAATATCTTACCAGCACGGTCACATCAGTAAATCTCTTACCAGCGCAGTCACATTAGTAAATATCTTACCAGCGCAGTCACATCAGTAAATCTCTTACCAGCGTGGTCACATCAGTAAATCTCTTACCAGCGCGGTCACATCAATAAAAATCTTACCAGGGCGGTCACATCAGTAAATCTCTTACCAGCGTAGTCACATCAGTAAATCTCTTACCAGCGCGGTCACATCAGTAAATATCTTACCAGCGCGGTCACATCAGTAAATCTCTTACCAGCGCGGTCACATCAGTAAATATCTTACCAGCTTGGTCACATCAGTAAATCTCTTACCAGCGCAGTCACATCAGTAAATATCTTACCAGCGCGGTCACATCAGTAAATCTCTTACCAGCGTGGTCACATCAGTAAATCTCTTACCAGCGTGGTCACATTAGTAAATATCAGTGCGGTCACATCAGTAAATCTCTTACCAGCGCGGTCACATCAGTAAATATCTTACCAGCGCAGTCACATCAGTAAATCTCTTACCAGCGCGGTCACATCAGTAAATCTCTTACCAGCGCAGTCACATCAGTAAATCTCTTACCAGCGCGGTCACATCAGTAAATATCTTACCAGCGCGGTCACATCAGTAAATCTCTTACCAGCGCGGTCACATCAGTAAATCTCTTACCAGCGCAGTCACATCAGTAAATATCTTACCAGCGCGGTCACATCAGTAAATATCTTACCAGCGCGGTCACATCAGTAAATCTCTTACCAGCGCGGTCACATCAGTAAATATCTTACCAGCGCGGTCACATCAGTAAATATCAGTGCGGTCACATCAGTAAATCTCTTACCAGCGCAGTCACATCAGTAAATATCTTACCAGCGCGGTCACATCAGTAAATATCTTACCAGCGCGGTCACATCAGTAAATATCAGTGCGGTCACATCAGTAAATCTCTTACCAGCGCAGTCACATCAGTAAATATCTTACCAGCGCGGTCACATCAGTAAATATCTTACCAGCGAGGTCACATCAGTAAATCTCTTACCAGCGCAGTCACATCAGTAAATATCTTACCAGCGCAGTCACATCAGTAAATCTCTTAACAGCGTGGTCACATCAGTAAATATCTTACCAGGGCGGTCACATGAGTAAATCTCTTACCAGCGCAGTCACATCAGTAAATATCTTACCAGCGCAGTCACATCAGTAAATCTCTTACCAGCGCGGTCACATCAGTAAATATCTTACCAGCGCGGTCACATCAGTAAATCTCTTACCAGCGCGGTCACATCAGTAAATATCTTACCAGCTCGGTCACATCAGTAAATCTCTTACCAGCGCAGTCACATCAGTAAATATCTTACCAGCACGGTCATATCAGTAAATCTCTTACCAGCGTGGTCACATCAGTAAATCTCTTACCAGCGTGGTCACATTAGTAAATATCAGTGCGGTCACATCAGTAAATCTCTTACTAGAGCGGTCACATCAGTAAATATCTTACCAGCGCGGTCACATCAGTAAATATCTTACCAGCGCAGTCACATCAGTAAATATCTTACCAGCGCGGTCACATCAGTAAATCTCTTACCAGCGCGGTCACATCAGTAAATCTCTTACCAGCGCGGTCACATCAGTAAATATCTTACCAGCGCGGTCACATCAGTAAATCTCTTACCAGCGTGGTCACATCAGTAAATCTCTTACCAGCGCGGTCACATCAGTAAATATCTTTCCAGCGTGGTCACATCAGTAAATATCTTACCAGCGTGGTCACAGCAGTAATTATCTTACCAGCGCGGTCACATCAGTAAATATCTTACCAGCGCGGTCACATCAGTAAATATCTTACCAGCGCAGTCACATCAGTAAATATCTTACCAGCGCAGTCACATCAGTAAATATCTTACCAGCGCGGTCACATCAGTAAATATCTTACCAGCGCGGTCACATCAGTAAGGGGCCCATTTAATAATATTGTGCCCAGATCGCATTGCATAAATTAATTGATCACTCGGCACAGGCCGGTCCAGGGCCTCCGAGAGGAGCCGGTCCCTGCGATGCACCAAGTGCAGTGTCCAGGACTCTGCGTATATACAGTCATATTGACCGCCATGCATAGGAACCATTACCTGCAGAGGGTTCCTGGGAAACTCTGCCGGAACTGCATCTCCGGACGTGTAGCTGATAGGCTGCAATGGCCTAGCGCGATCAGAAGATTGCCGTAGCAGCGGGAGACAATACCCGGAATGCTTTGCATTCCCGATCTTGATACATCGGGCAGTATCGCATACTCCATAGGACGGAAATGGCGGGATCGCAGCCAGTTTCGGAGATATCTGCTACGTTTCCTCCTTCCTACATTGCTGGGATACATAATAATTGCGGCTAGCCCCCGGAAACGGGTGTTTTCAGGGACATAGCCACAAATATCATATGATAAATGGGCCCCTAAATCTCTTACCGGCGCGGTCACATGATCCCTGGAGGTTCCCACATGTGGGAGTACCAATGCCAGTAAATACTGCGCAGAACTCTATTGCACAATGTGCTGATCTGATTCTGTGGCCGGGAATATTCAGAGCATTTCCCAATAATCTTTCTGGAATCTTTAACAATGTGACACGAGGTGGGGAGCAGCCGCCAATTCTACATGGCATGGAAACACGGGACACAAGAATTACCCCCTAATACAGAACAGTGGTGAGAACAGGGTAATGACGGCCCTAGTTATCAATATTATTTTTACTAAAATAATCTAATGAAACGTATCAGAAGGCTCATGAAAAACTACTCCTAACCCTTAATTCACATTTTTGTAGTAATCATACTTGTAATTGGGAAATGCTCAGATTTACTAAAAGAAAACTGTTAAAAAATACCGGAGGGAGCCCTGCGATCACAACACTATCATGAGATAGCGTTATCCACAGTTCCCTCCTGGCTCCATTCTCCCATGTGACAGGCAGCGCAGAGCCGGGAGTCTGCACCCATAGCCAGATTAAGGGGGGGGGGGATGCAGGGCATACTGTACCCCAGGCCCCCCTTTGTCAGAGGGCCCCCCGGCTAGAGCACACTGACATCACTAGCTTTCCCTCATAAGCAGCAGAAGAACCAGCAGCTAGAATGTGAGCAGGACAGTATGCAGTGCAGGCAGAGACACAGGAATATCATGGTTCATGAGCTACCGACAGAGCTTTCCGACCAGAGGAGAGATAGGAGGATCCCAGCTTCTCCTCTTCCCTGCCTGGGTGTCTGAGTCTTGTGTAAACTGTTATGCAACTAAACCATTTGGGTCTAGAGACAGAGACACACAGAGTCCTCCTGAGTCCTGTCCCAGTGTGTAAGTAATACAGAGGCTGCTGCTATTCTTGCATGTGACAAGATAAATTATTTTATTTTTGTATGTGTATTTTAAGGTTAAGTTGTCTTTGTTCCACTACAAGAAAATGTTACAAAATAGTTGTCTTTCAATTACTTGGAGCTATAAACAGTACCCAGGCATTATTAAACTATTAGTTAAAACTAATATACTGTACACCATTGGTTTAAATTTAATATACACAATCCATACATCCCAAGATGACCCATTCCAGGAGGGAGAACATGCTCTCTACCCGGACTTCATTCTTAATTTATGATTGCAATTTCATGTGTTGAAATACCTTTCTTATCAATTAAATTGTTCAACACAGGTGACGCCAATCATATATTAGGTGGGAAGTCCAGGTAGAGAGCATTTTGTCCCTCCTGGAATGGGACATGTTGGGAAGTATGCACCTTCCACCGGGGCCCCCCTATCTTAAGTGCACCGGGCACCCCCAAGGCTTAATCCGGCCCTGTCTGCGCCTGTGATTAACTTACAGCCCCAGTGATTGGTTCCTCCGGCACCGGTCATCTGATCACCGGCTTCATCTGATGTCTGCTGTACTCCGGCCTCTCAGTTTGCAAAAAATACCCCTAGGAGAGGATTCGCAGGCACAGTGGTAAAACCATTCGATGGTGAGTGAGGTGAGAACGGATTTGCAGCTGTCCGCTGACTGAGGGACTTTTTCACACGGCGTACACATGCAATCGCACACTTGCACGGGCAAATTTACACTCCCACTTGGGCGGCGACTATATGATCACAGGACAGCAAAATTAGCAGCACAGCGATTGGGTCTGAATCACCCCCTATGTGTAGATAGAGTCGGACTGGTCCACAGGGGTACAGAGGAAACCCCCGTGGGCCGTTCATGTCCCAGTCTGACGCTGTGTGTAGAATTCCTTATCCACCGTTCCTTGCTCCAGACAGTAATCCATGTGACTTGTCAGAGATTCAGTGACGCCATGACACAGCATTCTGCTCTACACAAGTTTTGGAGTACGTTAGCGGACTAACAGCGGGATGTACTAACGTGCATTGCCGGCCATCGCAGTGATGCTTATCGTATATGTACTAACATTGCGATGACAGAGGCCCCCTGCGATACCTGTGAGAGGGTTGGCAGGGGGTCTCTGGTCCGTCACCTTCCAGCCACGGGAGGTGGGGCATCGGAATGCGGTAAGAAGCCCATAGGCTCTATAGGGTATCGCCATAAAAAGATGGCGATACCCTCTGCTTCGAAAAGCATGTGGCCGGGTCTTAGTACATTTAAAAATCGGTAAAACCCCCGAAAACAGGGTTTCACCGCATTTTCTCTAACGTCCTAAGTGGATGCTGGGGACTCCGTAAGGACCATGGGGAATAGCGGCTCCGCAGGAGACTGGGCACAAAAGTAAAGCTTTAGAACTACCTGGTGTGCACTGGCTCCTCCCCCTATGACCCTCCTCCAAGCCTCAGTTAAGATTTTGTGCCCGAACGAGAAGGGTGCACACTAGGTGGCTCTCCTGAGCTGCTTAGTGAAAAGTTTAGTTTTAGGTTTTTTATTTTCAGTGAGACCTGCTGGCAACAGGCTCACTGCATCGAGGGACTAAGGGGAGAAGAAGCGAACTCACCTGCATGCAGAGTGGATTGGGCTTCTTAGGCTACTGGACATAAGCTCCAGAGGGACGATCACAGGCCCAGCCATGGATGGGTCCCAGAGCCGCGCCGCCGGCCCCCTTACAGAGCCAGAAGACTGAAGAGGTCCGGAAAATCGGCGGCAGAAGACGTCCTGTCTTCAACAAGGTAGCGCACAGCACTGCAGCTGTGCGCCATTGCTCTCAGCACACTTCACACTCCGGTCACTGAGGGTGCAGGGCGCTGGGGGGGGGCACCCTGAGACGCAATAAAAACACCTTGGATGGCAAAAAATGCATCACATATAGCTCCTGGGCTATATGGATGCATTTAACCCCTGCCAGAATACATAGAAAAACGGGAGATAAGGCCGCCGATAAGGGGGCGGAGCCTATCTCCTCAGCACACTGGCGCCATTTTCCCTCACAGCTCCGTTGGAGGGAAGCTCCCTGGCTCTCCCCTGCAGTCACTACACTACAGAAAGGGTTAAAAAAGAGAGGGGGGGCACTAATTACGCGCAGTATTAAAGATACAGCAGCTATAAGGGGAAAAACACTTATATAAGGTTATCCCTGTATATATATAGCGCTCTGGTGTGTGCTGGCAAACTCTCCCTCTGTCTCCCCAAAGGGCTAGTGGGGTCCTGTCCTCTATCAGAGCATTCCCTGTGTGTGTGCTGTATGTCGGTACGTTTGTGTCGACATGTATGAGGAGAAAAATGATGTGGAGACGGAGCAGATTGCCTGTAATAGTGATGTCACCCCCTAGGGGGTCGACACCTGAGTGGATGAACTGTTGGAAGGAATTACGTGACAGTGTCAGCTCTGTATAAAAGACAGTGGTTGACATGAGACAGCCGGCTACTCAGCTTGTGCCTGTCCAGACGTCTCATAGGCCGTCAGGGGCTCTAAAGCGCCCGTTACCTCAGATGGCAGATACAGACGCCGACACGGATACTGACTCCAGTGTCGACGGTGAAGAGACAAATGTGACTTCCAGTAGGGCCACACGTTACATGATGGAGGCAATGAAAAATGTTTTACACATTTCTGATAATACGAGTACCACCAAAAAGGGGTATTATGTTCGGTGAGGAAAAACTACCTGTAGTTTTCCTGAATCTGAGAAATTAAATGAGGTGTGTGATGATGCGTGGGTTTCCCCCGATAACAACTGATAATTTCTAAAATGTTATTGGCATTATATCCTTTCCCGCCAGAGGTTAGGGTGCGTTGGGAAACACCCCCTAGGGTGGATAAAGCGCTCACACTCTTGTAAGGGCTCTACCCTCTCCTGAGATGGCCGCCCTTAAGGATCCTGCTGATAGAAAGCAGGAGGGTATCCTAAAATGTATTTACACACATACTGGTGTTATACTGCGACCAGCAATCGCCTCAGCCTGGATGTGCAGTGCTGGGTTGGCGTGGTCGGATTCCCTGACTGAAAATATTGATACCCTAGATAGGGACAGTATATTTTTGCCTATAGAGCATTTAAAAGATGCATTTCTATATATGCGTGATACACAGCGGAATATTTGCCGACTGGCATCAAGTCTAAGTGCGTTGTCCATTTCTACCAGTAGAGGGTTATGGACACGACAGTGGTCAGGTGATGCGGACAACATGAGAAAACGCCGTATTATCAGGCGCAGTCTTTTCGTGGACAAGCGGGCAAAAGGTTCCTCATTTCTGCCCGTGACAGAGGGAGAGGAAAAAGGCTGCAGAAATCAGCCAGTTCCCAGGAACAGAAACCCTCTCCCGCCTCTGCCAAGCCCTCAGTATGACGCTGGGGCTTTACAAGCAGAATCAGGCACGGTGGGGGGCCCGTCTCAATGAATTTCAGCGCGCAGTGGGCTCACTCGCAAGTAGACCCCTGGATCCTTCAGGTGATATCTCAGGGGTACAAATTGGAATTCGAGACGTCTCCCCCTCGCCGTTTCCTAAAGTCGGCTTTACCGATGTCTCCTTCTGACAGGGAGACAGTTTTGGAAGCCATTCACAAGCTGTATTCCCAGCAGGTGATAATCAAGGTACCCCTCCTGCAACAGGGAACGGGGTATTATTCCACACTGTTGTGGTACCGAAGCCGGACTGCTCGGTGAGACCGATTCTAAATCTAAAATCTTTGAACACTTACATACAGAGGTTCAAATTCAAGATTGAGTCACTCAGAGCAGTGATTGCGAACCTGGAAGAAGGGGACTACATGATGTCTCGGGACATCGAGGATGCTTACCTTCATGTCCAAATTTACCCTTCTCACCAAGGGTACCTCAGGTTTATGGTACAGAACTGTCACTATCAGTTCAGACGCTGCCGTATGGATGGTCCACGGCACCCCGGGTCTTTACCAAAGTAATGGCCGAAATGATGATATTCCTTCGAAGGAAGGGAATTTTAGTTATCCCTTACTTGGACGATTCCCTGATAAGGGTAAGATCCAGGGAACAGTTGGAGGTCGGTGTAGCACTATCTCAGGTAGTGTTGCGGCAGCACGATTGGATTCTCAATATTCCAAAATCGCAGCTGGTTCCGACGACTCGTCTTCTGTTCCTAGGGATGATCCTGGACACAGTCCAGAAAAAGGTGTTTCTCCCGGAGGAGAAAGCCAGGGAGTTATCCGAGCTAGTCAGGAACCTCCTAAAACCGAGCCAAGTCTCAGTGCATCAATGCACAAGGGTTCTGGGTAAAATGGTGGCTTCCTACGAAGCAATCCCATTCGGCAGATTCCACGCAAGAACTTTCCAGTGGGACCTGCTGGACAAATGGTCCGGGTCGCATCTTCAGATGCATCAGCGGATAACCCTGTCATCAAGAACAAGGGTGTCCCTCCTGTGTTGGTTGCAGAGTGCTCATCTTCTAGAGGGCCGCAGATTCGGCATTCAGGACTGGGTCCTGGTGACCACGGATGTCAGCCTGCGAGGCTGGGGAGCAGTCACACAGGGAAGGAATTTCCAGGGCTTATGGTCAAGCCTGGAGACATCACTTCACATAAATATCCTGAAGCTAAGGGCCATTTACAATGCTCTAAGCTTAGCAAGACCTCTGCTTCAAGGTCAGCCGGTGTTGATCCAGTCGGACAACATCACGGCAGTCACCCACGTAAACAGACAGGGTGGCACAAGAAGCAGGAGGGCAATGGCAGAAGCTGCAAGGATTCTTCGCTGGGCGGAAAATCATGTGATAGCACTGTCAGCAATTCCGGGAGTAGACAACTGGGAAGCAGACTTCCTCAGCAGACACGACCTCCACCCGGGAGAGTGGGGACTTCACCCAGAAGTCTTCCACATGATTATAAACCGTTGGGAAAAACTCGACAGGTATTGCGCCAGGTCAAGGGACCCTCAGGCAATAGCTGTAGACGCTCTGGTAACACCGTGGGTGTACCAGTCAGTGTATGTGTTCCCTCATCTGCCTCTCATACCCAAGGTACTGAGATTGATAAGATGGAGAGGAGTAAGCACTATATTCGTGGCTCCGGATTGGCCAAGAAGGACTTGGTAACCGGAACTTCAAGAGATGCTCACGGAGGATCCGTGGCCTCTACCTCTAAGAAGGGACCTGTTCCAGCAAGGACCCTGTCTGTTCCAAGACTTACCGCGGCTGCGTTTGACGGCATGGCGGTTGAACGCCGGATCCTGAAGGAAAAAAGGCATTCCGGATGAAGTCATCCCTATCCTGATCAAAGCCAGGAAGGATGTAACCGCAAAACATTATCACCGCATTTGGCGAAAATATGTTGCGTGGTGCGAGGCCAGTAAGGCCCGACGGAGGAAATTCAACTGGGTCGATTCCTACATTTCCTGCAAACAGGAGTGTCTATGGGCCTGAAATTGGGGTCCATTAAGGTTCAAATTTCGGCCCTGTCAATTTTCTTCCAAAAAGAACTAGCTTCAGTCCCTGAAGTTCAGACGTTGTAAAAGGGGTACTGCATATACAGCCTCCTTTTGTGCCTCCAGTGGCACCTTGAGATCTCAATGTAGTTTTTGGGTTCCAAAAGTCACATTGGTTTGAACCACTTAAATCTGTGGAGTTAAAATATCTCACATGGAAAGTGGTCATGCTTTTGGCCCTGGCCTGGGCCAGGCGCGTGTCAGAATTGGCGGCTTTATCCTATAAAAGCCCTTATCTGATTTTCCATTCGGACAGGGCGGAATTGAGGACTCGTCCTCAGTTTCTCCCTAAGGTGGTTTCAGCGTTTCACCTGAACCAACCTATTGTGGTGCCTGCGGCTACTAGGGACTTGGAGGACTCCAAGTTGCTAGACGTTATCAGGGCCCTGAAAATATATGTTTCCAGGACGGCTGGAGTCAGAAAATCTGACTCGCTGTTTATCCTGTATGCACCCAACAAGCTGGGTGCTCCTGCTTCTAAGCAGACTATTGCTCGTTGGATTTGTAGTACAATTCAGCTTGCACATTCTGTGGCAGGCCTGCCACAGCCAAAAATCTGTAAATGCCCACTCCACAAGGAAGATGGGCTCATCTTGGGCGGCTGCCCGAGGGGTCTCGGCTTTACAACTTTGCCGAGCAGCTACTTGGTCAGGAGCAAATACGTTTGTAAAATTCTACAAAATTGATACCCTGGCTGAGGAGGACCTGGAGTTCTCTCATTTGGTGCTGCAGAGTCATCCGCACTCTCCCGCCCGTTTGGGAGCTTTGGTATAATCCCCATGGTCCTTACGGAGTCCCCAGCATCCACTTAGGACGTTAGAGAAAATAAGAATTTACTTACCGATAATTCTATTTCTCGTAGTCCGTAGTGGATGCTGGGTGCCCATCCCAAGTGCGGATTGTCTGCAATACTGGTACATAGTTATTGTTACCAAAAAATCGGGTTATTGCTGTAGTGAGCCATCTTTTCTAGAGGCTCCTCTGTTATCATGCTGTTAACTGGGTTTAGATCACGAGTTGTACGGTGTGATTGGTGTGGCTGGTATGAGTCTTACCCGGGATTCAAAATCCTTCCTTATTGTGTACGCTCGTCCGGGCACAGTATCCTAACTGGGGCTTGGAGGAGGGTCATAGGGGGAGGAGCCAGTGCACACCAGGTAGTTCTAAAGCTTTACTTTTGTGCCCAGTCTCCTGCGGAGCCGCTATTCCCCATGGTCCTTACGGAGTCCCCAGCATCCACTACGGACTACGAGAAATAGAATTATCGGTAAGTAAATTCTTATTTTTTCTTTAGTACATCCCGCAGTATATATAAGACGTCCTAAGTTTTAGGTCTTAGGGCCTGTCTCTGGAGTCAGGTGGGCGTGAGACCCCACAGGAGACTGGAGCAGTATAAACGCCCTCTAGCACACAGCATGGAAGCGGGAAGCAGAAGGAGATGAAGGACTATGCAACGCTGCACCTATCTGCAGGTCAGGACGGACGCCTGTGACTGGAATATCAGGTACAATCACAGCCAGAAGACTGAAGGATTTGGCTACTTGTGGGGGGAACTTTCTGCAAACAGATGTCACGTTATCCACCCCCCTGAGAGATCCCCAGAGAGCGGCGTCCTGAGGAGGAGGCAGGTTTCAGGTCAGGCCTTCTGTGTAGGAAGCCAGCAGAAGATAACGGGAAGGGGCCAGAGAGGACAGCCAGGTCCTGGAATTCTGGAAGAATGAGGCACTACGGGAATCCCACTGCATGTCTCCCCCACTACTGGGAATTACAACTGCCCCATTACTGAGAATCACACCGCACAACTGTCCCGCTACTGAGAATCACGCTGCACAACTGCCCCACTACTGAGAATCACGCCGCACAACTGCCCCACTACTGAGAATCACACTGTACAACTGTCCCGCTACTGAGAATCACGCTGCACAACTGTCCCGCTACTGAGAATCACGCTGCACAACTGCCCCACTACTGAGAATCACGCTGCACAACTGCCCCACTACTGAGAATCACGCCGCACAACTGCCCCACTACTGAGAATCACACTGCACAACTGTCCCGCTACTGAGAATCACACTGCACAACTGTCCCGCTACTGAGAATCACGCTGCACAACTGCCTCACTACTGAGAATCACGCCGCACAACTGCCCCACTACTGAGAATCACATCGCACAACTGCCCCACTACTAAGAATCACACCGCACATCTGCCCCACTACTGAGAATCACACTGCACAACTGCCCCACTAATGAGAATCACACCGTACAACTGCCCCACTACTGAGAATCACTCTGCACAACCCCCCACTAATAAGAATCACACAGCACAACTGCCCCACTACTGAGAACCACACCGCACATCTGCCCCACTACTGAGACTCACACTGCACATCTACCCCACTACTGAGAATCACACTGCACAACTGCCCCACTACTGAGACTCACACTGCACATCTGCCCCACTACTGAGAATCACACTGCACAACTGCCCCACTACTGAGAATCACACTGCACAACCCCCCACTAATAAGAATCACACCGCACAACTGCCCCACTACTGAGAATCACACCGCACATCTGCCCCACTACTGAGAATCACACTGCACATCTACCCCACTACTGAGAATCACACCGCACAACTGCCCCACTACTGAGAATCACACTGCACATCTGCCCCACTACTGAGAATCACACTGCACATCTACCCCACTACTGAGAATCACACCGCACAACTGCCCCACTACTGAGAATCACACTGCACAGCTGCCCCACTAATGAGAATCACACTGCACAACTGCAGATAAGGCAAATGGATAACCAAAACATTCTGGCAAATTTGGAGTTTCTAAAATGCATTGATGTGAAATTCCAGGACTCAGTGGAAGTGCCCCCAATGCCACTCGCCCCTCTCCTGCTAGAAATGTCCTGAATATAATACCAGGGATTTGTATGGTGCTACTGGTGAGAACATGACAGACGCCACTACGTCAGAACTTGATGACGCAGACGCAGCAAGAGCTGAAAATCCATGTAGATGTGGCATGTGCCTCGTTACCACTCAGCGCCTCGTTACCACTCAGCGCCTCGTTATCTGCATGTTCCAGTCTAAGACAACTTTTACAAATGTAATTTAAAACAAACAAACAAAGAAATAAAGGCTAGAGAACAAGTTTTCCTGTGGAAAAGACAAAACGACAGACGGCTTGCTGGTACGGAAACCGTTGGGCATGCCTGTGTCTAACGCTCTTCCCCTCATTACACCTGTAATTCAGCATGATCAGCTGCTGTCACATACACTCTACTAGTGAGCGTATCTCACAAGGGAGGCACGTTATGTACATACCCCCTATTGTCAGTCCGTGTGGAAGTTTTACACTAAATAATCCATTTATCGCTGGGTGTGTGGGGTGACCGGCGATTCCCGATCACCCCAACCTGTGCCTCCCAACATTTCCTAGGAACACAATAGATGGAGGGGTCACGCCATGTATAACTACTGCTACCATGTGTTACTGCTGCATGAGACCACCCCCAACACACCTCCCTACAGGCACCAGAGACACCCGCTCACCCTGCAGACTACGAGGTATAACTACTGCTACCATGTGTTACTGCTGCATGAGACCGCCCCCAACACACCGCCCTACAGGCACCAGAGACACCCGCTCACCCTGGACACTACGGGGTATAACTACTGCTACCATGTGTTACTGCTGCATGAGACCACCCCCAACACACCGCCCTACAGGCACCAGAGACACCCACTCACCCTGCAGACTACGGGGTACAACTACTGCCACCATGTGTTACTGCTGCATGAGACCACCCCCAACACACCTCCCTACAGGCACCAGAGACACCCGCTCACCCTGCAGACTACGAGGTATAACTACTGCTACCATGTGTTACTGCTGCATGAGACCACCCCCAACACACCGCCCTACAGGCACCAGAGACACCCGCTCACCCTGGAGACTACGGGGTACAACTACTGCCACCATGTGTTACTGCTGCATGAGACCACCCCCAACACACCTCCCTACAGGCACCAGAGACACCCGCTCACCCTGGAGACTACGGGGTATAACTACTGCCACCATGTGTTACTGCTGCATGAGACCACCCCCAACACACCGCCCTACAGGCACCAGAGACACCCGCTCACCCTGGAGACTGCGGGGTACAACTACTGCCACCATGTGTTACTGCTGCATGAGACCGCCCCCAACACACCGCCCTACAGGCACCAGAGACACCCACTCACCCTGCAGACTACGGGGTACAACTACTGCCACCATGTGTTACTGCTGCATGAGACCACCCCCAACACACCGCCCTACAGGCACCAGAGACACCCGCTCACCCTGGAGACTACGGGGTATAACTACTGCTACCATGTGTTACTGCTGCATGAGACCACCCCCAACACACCTCCCTACAGGCACCAGAGACACCCGCTCACCCTGGACACTACGGGGTACAACTACTGCTACCATGTGTTACTGCTGCATGAGACCACCCCCAACACACCGCCCTACAGGCACCAGAGACACCCGCTCACCCTGGAGACTACGGGGTATAACTACTGCTACCATGTGTTACTGCTGCATGAGGCCGCCCCCAACACACCGCCCTACAGGCACCAGAGACACCCGCTCACCCTGGAGACTGCGGGGTATAACTACTGCCACCATGTGTTACTGCTGCATGAGACCACCCCCAACACACCTCCCTACAGGCACCAGAGACACCCGCTCACCCTGCAGACTACGGGGTATAACTACTGCCACCATGTGTTACTGCTGCATGAGACCACCCCCAACACACCGCCCTACAGGCACCAGAGACACCCGCTCACCCTGCAGACTACGGGGTATAACTACTGCTACCATGTGTTACTGCTGCATGAGACCACCCCCAACACACCTCCCTACAGGCAACAGAGACACCCGCTCACCCTGGAGACTGCGGGGTACAACTACTGCCACCATGTGTTACTGCTGCATGAGACCGCCCCCAACACACCTCCCTACAGGCACCAGAGACACCCGCTCACCCTGGACACTACGGGGTATAACTACTGCCACCATGTGTTACTGCTGCATGAGACCACCCCCAACACACCGCCCTACAGGCACCAGAGACACCCGCTCACCCTGCAGACTACGGGGTACAACTACTGCCACCATGTGTTACTGCTGCATGAGACCACCCCCAACACACCTCCCTACAGGCACCAGAGACACCCGCTCACCCTGCAGACTACGGGGTACAACTACTGCCACCATGTGTTACTGCTGCATGAGACCACCCCCAACACACCGCCCTACAGGCACCAGAGACACCCGCTCACCCTGCAGACTACGGGGTATAACTACTGCCACCATGTGTTACTGCTGCATGAGACCACCCCCAACACACCTCCCTACAGGCACCAGAGACACCCGCTCACCCTGCAGACTACGGGGTACAACTACTGCCACCATGTGTTACTGCTGCATGAGACCGCCCCCAACACACCGCCCTACAGGCACCAGAGACACCCGCTCACCCTGCAGACTACGGGGTATAACTACTGCTACCATGTGTTACTGCTGCATGAGACCACCCCCAACACACCTCCCTACAGGCACCAGAGACACCCGCTCACCCTGCAGACTACGGGGTATAACTACTGCCACCATGTGTTACTGCTGCATGAGACCACCCCCAACACACCTCCCTACAGGCACCAGAGACACCCGCTCACCCTGCAGACTACGGGGTATAACTACTGCCACCATGTGTTACTGCTGCATGAGGCCACCCCCAACACACCGCCCTACAGGCACCAGAGACACCCGCTCACCCTGCAGACTACGGGGTATAACTACTGCCACCATGTGTTACTGCTGCATGAGACCACCCCCAACACACCTCCCTACAGGCACCAGAGACACCCGCTCACCCTGCAGACTACGGGGTATAACTACTGCCACCATGTGTTACTGCTGCATGAGACCACCCCCAACACACCGCCCTACAGGCACCAGAGACACCCGCTCACCCTGGAGACTACGGGGTATAACTACTGCCACCATGTGTTACTGCTGCATGAGACCACCCCCAACACACCTCCCTACAGGCACCAGAGACACCCGCTCACCCTGCAGACTACGGGGTACAACTACTGCTACCATGTGTTACTGCTGCATGAGACCACCCCCAACACACCGCCCTACAGGCACCAGAGACACCCGCTCACCCTGCAGACTACGGGGTATAACTACTGCCACCATGTGTTACTGCTGCATGAGACCACCCCCAACACACCGCCCTACAGGCACCAGAGACACCCGCTCACCCTGCAGACTACGGGGTATAACTACTGCCACCATGTGTTACTGCTGCATGAGACCACCCCCAACACACTGCCCTACAGGCACCAGAGACACCCACTCACCCTGCAGACTACGGGGTACAACTACTGCTACCATGTGTTACTGCTGCATGAGACCACACCCAACACACCTCCCTACAGGCACCAGAGACACCCGCTCACCCTGCAGACTACGGGGTATAACTACTGCCACCATGTGTTACTGCTGCATGAGACCACCCCCAACACACTGCCCTACAGGCACCAGAGACACCCACTCACCCTGCAGACTACGGGGTACAACTACTGCTACCATGTGTTACTGCTGCATGAGACCACACCCAACACACCGCCCTACAGGCACCAGAGACACCCGCTCACCCTGGACACTACGGGGTATAACTACTGCCACCATGTGTTACTGCTGCATGAGACCACCCCCAACACACCTCCCTACAGGCACCAGAGACACCCGCTCACCCTGCACACTACGGGGTATAACTACTGCCACCATGTGTTACTGCTGCATGAGACCACCCCCAACACACCTCCCTACAGGCACCAGAGACACCCGCTCACCCTGCAGACTACGGGGTACAACTACTGCCACCATGTGTTACTGCTGCATGAGACCGCCCCCAACACACCTCCCTACAGGCACCAGAGACACCCGCTCACCCTGCAGACTGCGGGGTATAACTACTGCCACCATGTGTTACTGCTGCATGAGACCGCCCCCAACACACCTCCCTACAGGCACCAGAGACACCCGCTCACCCTGGAGACTACGGGGTATAACTACTGCTACCATGTGTTACTGCTACATGAGACCACCCCCAACACACCGCCCTACAGGCACCAGAGACACCCGCTCACCCTGCAGACTACGGGGTATAACTACTGCCACCATGTGTTACTGCTGCATGAGACCACCCCCAACACACCTCCCTACAGGCACCAGAGACACCCGCTCACCCTGGAGACTACGGGGTATAACTACTGCCACCATGTGTTACTGCTGCATGAGACCGCCCCCAACACACCTCCCTACAGGCACCAGAGACACCCGCTCACCCTGCAGACTGCGGGGTATAACTACTGCCACCATGTGTTACTGCTGCATGAGACCACCCCCAACACACCGCCCTACAGGCACCAGAGACACCCGCTCACCCTGGAGACTACGGGGTATAACTACTGCTACCATGTGTTACTGCTGCATGAGGCCACCCCCAACACACCGCCCTACAGGCACCAGAGACACCCGCTCACCCTGCAGACTACGGGGTATAACTACTGCCACCATGTGTTACTGCTGCATGAGACCACCCCCAACACACCGCCCTACAGGCACCAGAGACACCCGCTCACCCTGGAGACTACGGGGTATAACTACTGCCACCATGTGTTACTGCTGCATGAGACCACACCCAACACACCGCCCTACAGGCACCAGAGACACCCGCTCACCCTGGAGACTACGGGGTATAACTACTGCCACCATGTGTTACTGCTGCATGAGACCACCCCCAACACACCGCCCTACAGGCACCAGAGACACCCGCTCACCCTGCAGACTACGGGGTATAACTACTGCTACCATGTGTTACTGCTGCATGAGACCACCCCCAACACACCGCCCTACAGGCACCAGAGACACCCGCTCACCCTGGAGACTACGGGGTATAACTACTGCTACCATGTGTTACTGCTGCATGAGACCACCCCCAACACACCGCCCTACAGGCACCAGAGACACCCGCTCACCCTGCAGACTACGGGGTATAACTACTGCCACCATGTGTTACTGCTGCATGAGACCGCCCCCAACACACCGCCCTACAGGCACCAGAGACACCCGCTCACCCTGCAGACTACGGGGTACAACTACTGCTACCATGTGTTACTGCTGCATGAGACCACCCCCAACACACCGCCCTACAGGCACCAGAGACACCCGCTCACCCTGCAGACTACGGGGTATAACTACTGCCACCATGTGTTACTGCTGCATGAGACCGCCCCCAACACACCTCCCTACAGGCACCAGAGACACCCGCTCACCCTGCAGACTACGGGGTATAACTACTGCTACCATGTGTTACTGCTGCATGAGACCACCCCCAACACACCGCCCTACAGGCACCAGAGACACCCGCTCACCCTGCAGACTACGGGGTACAACTACTGCTACCATGTGTTACTGCTGCATGAGACCACCCCCAACACACCGCCCTACAGGCACCAGAGACACCCGCTCCCCCTGCAGACTACGGGGTACAACTACTGCTACCATGTGTTACTGCTGCATGAGACCACCCCCAACACACCTCCCTACAGGCACCAGAGACACCCGCTCACCCTGCAGACTACGGGGTATAACTACTGCCACCATGTGTTACTGCTGCATGAGACCGCCCCCAACACACCTCCCTACAGGCACCAGAGACACCCGCTCACCCTGGAGACTACGGGGTATAAATACTGCCACCATGTGTTACTGCTGCATGAGACCGCCCCCAACACACCTCCCTACAGGCACCAGAGACACCCGCTCACCCTGCAGACTACGGGGTATAACTACTGCCACCATTTGATACTGCTGCAAGAGACCGCCCCCAACACACCTCCCTACAGGCACCAGAGACACCCGCTCACCCTGCAGACTACGGGGTATAACTACTGCCACCATGTGTTACTGCTGCATGAGACCGCCCCCAACACACCTCCCTACAGGCACCAGAGACACCCGCTCACCCTGCAGACTACGGGGTATAACTACTGCCACCATTTGTTACTGCTGCATGAGACCACCCCCAACACACCGCCCTACAGGCACCAGAGACACCCGCTCACCCTGGAGACTGCGGGGTACAACTGCCACCATGTGTTACTGCTACATGAGACCACCCCCAACACACCTCCCTACAGGCACCAGAGACACCCGCTCACCCTGCAGACTACGGGGTATAACTACTGCCACCATGTGTTACTGCTGCATGAGACCACCCCCAACACACCGCCCTACAGGCACCAGAGACACCCGCTCACCCTGGAGACTACGGGGTACAACTACTGCCACCATGTGTTACTGCTGCATGAGACCACCCCCAACACACCTCCCTACAGGCACCAGAGACACCCGCTCACCCTGGACACTACGGGGTACAACTACTGCCACCATGTGTTACTGCTGCATGAGACCACCCCCAACACACCGCCCTACAGGCACCAGAGACACCCGCTCACCCTGGACACTACGGGGTATAACTACTGCTACCATGTGTTACTGCTGCATGAGACCACCCCCAACACACCGCCCTACAGGCACCAGAGACACCCGCTCACCCTGGAGACTACGGGGTATAACTACTGCCACCATGTGTTACTGCTGCATGAGACCACCCCCAACACACCGCCCTACAGGCACCAGAGACACCCGCTCACCCTGCAGACTACGGGGTATAACTACTGCTACCATGTGTTACTGCTGCATGAGACCACCCCCAACACACCGCCCTACAGGCACCAGAGACACCCGCTCACCCTGCAGACTACGGGGTATAACTACTGCCACCATGTGTTACTGCTGCATGAGACCGCCCCCAACACACCGCCCTACAGGCACCAGAGACACCCGCTCACCCTGGAGACTACGGGGTATAACTACTGCCACCATGTGTTACTGCTGCATGAGACCACCCCCAACACACCTCCCTACAGGCACCAGAGACACCCGCTCACCCTGGAGACTACGGGGTATAACTACTGCCACCATGTGTTACTGCTGCATGAGACCACCCCCAACACACCGCCCTACAGGCACCAGAGACACCCGCTCACCCTGCAGACTACGGGGTATAACTACTGCCACCATGTGTTACTGCTGCATGAGACCACCCCCAACACACCGCCCTACAGGCACCAGAGACACCCGCTCACCCTGGAGACTACGGGGTATAACTACTGCTACCATGTGTTACTGCTGCATGAGACCGCCCCCAACACACCTCCCTACAGGCACCAGAGACACCCGCTCACCCTGCAGACTACGGGGTATAACTACTGCCACCATGTGTTACTGCTGCATGAGACCACCCCCAACACACCGCCCTACAGGCACCAGAGACACCCGCTCACCCTGGAGACTACGGGGTATAACTACTGCCACCATGTGTTACTGCTGCATGAGACCACCCCCAACACACCGCCCTACAGGCACCAGAGACACCCGCTCACCCTGCAGACTACGGGGTATAACTACTGCCACCATGTGTTACTGCTGCATGAGACCACCCCCAACACACCTCCCTACAGGCACCAGAGACACCCGCTCACCCTGGACACTACGGGGTATAACTACTGCCACCATGTGTTACTGCTGCATGAGACCACCCCCAACACACCGCCCTACAGGCACCAGAGACACCCGCTCACCCTGGAGACTACGGGGTATAACTACTGCCACCATGTGTTACTGCTGCATGAGGCCACCCCCAACACACCTCCCTACAGGCACCAGAGACACCCGCTCACCCTGGAGACTACGGGATATAACTACTGCCACCATGTGTTACTGCTGCATGAGACCGCCCCCAACACACCGCCCTACAGGCACCAGAGACACCCGCTCACCCTGCAGACTGCGGGGTATAACTACTGCCACCATGTGTTACTGCTGCATGAGACCACCCCCAACACACCTCCCTACAGGCACCAGAGACACCCGCTCACCCTGCAGACTACGGGGTATAAATACTGCCACCATGTGTTACTGCTGCATGAGACCACCCCCAACACACCTCCCTACAGGCACCAGAGACACCCGCTCACCCTGCAGACTACGGGGTACAACTACTGCCACCATGTGTTACTGCTGCATGAGACCACCCCCAACACACCGCCCTACAGGCACCAGAGACACCCGCTCACCCTGCAGACTACGGGGTATAACTACTGCCACCATGTGTTACTGCTGCATGAGACCACCCCCAACACACCGCCCTACAGGCACCAGAGACACCCGCTCACCCTGGAGACTACGGGGTATAACTACTGCTACCATGTGTTACTGCTGCATGAGACCACCCCCAACACACCTCCCTACAGGCACCAGAGACACCCGCTCACCCTGCAGACTACGGGGTACAACTACTGCCACCATGTGTTACTGCTGCATGAGACCACCCCCAACACACCTCCCTACAGGCACCAGAGACACCCGCTCACCCTGCAGACTACGGGGTACAACTACTGCCACCATGTGTTACTGCTGCATGAGACCACCCCCAACACACCGCCCTACAGGCACCAGAGACACCCGCTCACCCTGCAGACTACGGGGTATAACTACTGCCACCATGTGTTACTGCTGCATGAGACCACCCCCAACACACCTCCCTACAGGCACCAGAGACACCCGCTCACCCTGCAGACTACGGGGTATAACTACTGCCACCATGTGTTACTGCTGCATGAGACCACCCCCAACACACCGCCCTACAGGCACCAGAGACACCCGCTCACCCTGGAGACTGCGGGGTACAACTACTGCCACCATGTGTTACTGCTGCATGAGACCACCCCCAACACACCTCCCTACAGGCACCAGAGACACCCGCTCACCCTGCAGACTACGGGGTATAACTACTGCCACCATGTGTTACTGCTGCATGAGACCACCCCCAACACACCGCCCTACAGGCACCAGAGACACCCGCTCACCCTGGAGACTGCGGGGTATAACTACTGCCACCATGTGTTACTGCTGCATGAGACCACCCCCAACACACCGCCCTACAGGCACCAGAGACACCCGCTCACCCTGGAGACTGCGGGGTATAACTACTGCCACCATGTGTTACTGCTGCATGAGACCACCCCCAACACACCGCCCTACAGGCACCAGAGACACCCACTCACCCTGCAGACTACGGGGTACAACTACTGCTACCATGTGTTACTGCTGCATGAGACCACACCCAACACACCTCCCTACAGGCACCAGAGACACCCGCTCACCCTGCAGACTACGGGGTATAACTACTGCCACCATGTGTTACTGCTGCATGAGACCACCCCCAACACACTGCCCTACAGGCACCAGAGACACCCACTCACCCTGCAGACTACGGGGTACAACTACTGCTACCATGTGTTACTGCTGCATGAGACCACACCCAACACACCGCCCTACAGGCACCAGAGACACCCGCTCACCCTGGACACTACGGGGTATAACTACTGCCACCATGTGTTACTGCTGCATGAGACCACCCCCAACACACCTCCCTACAGGCACCAGAGACACCCGCTCACCCTGCACACTACGGGGTATAACTACTGCCACCATGTGTTACTGCTGCATGAGACCACCCCCAACACACCTCCCTACAGGCACCAGAGACACCCGCTCACCCTGCAGACTACGGGGTACAACTACTGCCACCATGTGTTACTGCTGCATGAGACCGCCCCCAACACACCTCCCTACAGGCACCAGAGACACCCGCTCACCCTGCAGACTGCGGGGTATAACTACTGCCACCATGTGTTACTGCTGCATGAGACCACCCCCAACACACCGCCCTACAGGCACCAGAGACACCCGCTCACCCTGCAGACTACGGGGTACAACTACTGCCACCATGTGTTACTGCTGCATGAGACCACCCCCAACACACCTCCCTACAGGCACCAGAGACACCCGCTCACCCTGCACACTACGGGGTATAACTACTGCCACCATGTGTTACTGCTGCATGAGACCACCCCCAACACACCTCCCTACAGGCACCAGAGACACCCGCTCACCCTGCAGACTACGGGGTACAACTACTGCTACCATGTGTTACTGCTGCATGAGACCACCCCCAACACACCGCCCTACAGGCACCAGAGACACCCGCTCACCCTGCAGACTGCGGGGTATAACTACTGCCACCATGTGTTACTGCTGCATGAGACCACCCCCCAACACACCTCCCTACAGGCACCAGAGACACCCGCTCACCCTGCAGACTGCGGGGTATAACTACTGCCACCATGTGTTACTGCTGCATGAGACCACCCCCAACACACCGCCCTACAGGCACCAGAGACACCCGCTCACCCTGCAGACTACGGGGTATAACTACTGCCACCATGTGTTACTGCTGCATGAGACCGCCCCCAACACACCTCCCTACAGGCACCAGAGACACCCGCTCACCCTGGAGACTACGGGGTATAACTACTGCTACCATGTGTTACTGCTGCATGAGACCACCCCCAACACACCGCCCTACAGGCACCAGAGACACCCGCTCACCCTGCAGACTACGGGGTATAACTACTGCCACCATGTGTTACTGCTGCATGAGACCACCCCCAACACACCTCCCTACAGGCACCAGAGACACCCGCTCACCCTGCAGACTACGGGGTACAACTACTGCTACCATGTGTTACTGCTGCATGAGACCACACCCAACACACCGCCCTACAGGCACCAGAGACACCCGCTCACCCTGGACACTACGGGGTATAACAACTGCCACCATGTGTTACTGCTGCATGAGACCACCCCCAACACACCTCCCTACAGGCACCAGAGACACCCGCTCACCCTGCAGACTACGGGGTACAACTACTGCCACCATGTGTTACTGCTGCATGAGACCGCCCCCAACACACCTCCCTACAGGCACCAGAGACACCCGCTCACCCTGCAGACTGCGGGGTATAACTACTGCCACCATGTGTTACTGCTGCATGAGACCGCCCCCAACACACCTCCCTACAGGCACCAGAGACACCCGCTCACCCTGGAGACTACGGGGTATAACTACTGCTACCATGTGTTACTGCTGCATGAGACCACCCCCAACACACCGCCCTACAGGCACCAGAGACACCCGCTCACCCTGCAGACTACGGGGTATAACTACTGCCACCATGTGTTACTGCTGCATGAGGCCACCCCCAACACACCGCCCTACAGGCACCAGAGACACCCGCTCACCCTGGAGACTACGGGGTATAACTACTGCTACCATGTGTTACTGCTGCATGAGACCACCCCCAACACACCTCCCTACAGGCACCAGAGACACCCGCTCACCCTGCAGACTACGGGGTATAACTACTGCCACCATGTGTTACTGCTGCATGAGACCACCCCCAACACACCTCCCTACAGGCACCAGAGACACCCGCTCACCCTGCAGACTACGGGGTATAACTACTGCCACCATGTGTTACTGCTGCATGAGACCACCCCCAACACACCTCCCTACAGGCACCAGAGACACCCACTCACCCTGCAGACTACGGGGTACAACTACTGCTACCATGTGTTACTGCTGCATGAGACCACCCCCAACACACCGCCCTACAGGCACCAGAGACACCCGCTCACCCTGGAGACTACGGGGTATAACTACTGCTACCATGTGTTACTGCTGCATGAGGCCGCCCCCAACACACCGCCCTACAGGCACCAGAGACACCCGCTCACCCTGGAGACTACGGGGTATAACTACTGCTACCATGTGTTACTGCTGCATGAGACCACCCCCAACACACCGCCCTACAGGCACCAGAGACACCCGCTCACCCTGGAGACTACGGGGTACATTCACTAAAGCTTCTAAAAATGAAAAGAGGTGATATTGCCCATAGAAACCAATAAGATTCTAGGATACAATAAAAAAATGATAGAAATTGATTGGTTGCTACGGGTAACACCACTTTTCATTTTTAGAAGCTTTAGTAAACGTACCACTGCAATGTCCTCTCGCTTTGTCATCTGTTCTAGGAGAAAACAAAGTCCATGTTTTCATTTATAATTACATTTCTTTCCCTTTTTAGAACTAGCGCCCGCCGCATGGCTAAACGCCGTTCACGGGCCGCAGACTTGGGAGGAACTGAGGAAGAACCGCCTGCTACTGTATGTGCAACATTAGGGAGAACACCCCAAAGAGGGATGAAAACAAACAACTCAATAAATAATAATACCAAATAAATAAATAAATAAAAATAAACATATAAACAAGAGGGCGGCTAAGAGAACGGGCGCTGCAAGATTATCACCCACAACCAGGGGACCATCATCTGGGAAATTACCGCTACAGCCGCAAATGTCACAAACGTAAAAAAGAAAGTGACAACACATGAAATTCTTTTTCTCAAAAGTTCAGATTCGCTGATTAAGTCCAAGGAGTTTGTGGGTTTATTTGGAAGATTTTTTATTGTAGAAATATGTGATTCTCCAGGGAGATAAAATGGGGATTTCAATGTTTAATATTAACCATGAAATCTAGAAACCAGTAAAATGTGTTTTGTGTTGTTGCCACACTGCGCACGTTGGAGCGTCATGAGTCACCATCCGGTAGCCATCCAGTATCCGGCAGCCAACAGGAGTAGCCTTAGTCTTACTCAGAGACGTCTGGTGCTGCGACCGATGGTTGCGATGGTGATTGGTGCTTTGTCTCCGGACGCAGTACTCAGACCTGCCAGCAGTAGGCGTCTCTTCCCTCAGACTCCGCCTGCGGCGCTAGCTATGTGACCTATAGCCAATGGTGGGAATTCTCTAAAGCATCAATTATTCCATCAGCAAATAGACAAACGCACACACATACACACACATAGACACACATAGACACACTTACACACACACACACACACACACACACACACACACATAGACACACTTACACACACACACACACACACACTAGAGATGAGCGGGTTCGGTTCTCATAGAACCGAACCCTACCAGACTTTGCCTTCAGAGTCCGGATCCGAGACGGGCTCGGGTTTTCCCGCCTGACTCAGAAACCCGAACGCGGCAAAACGTCATCATCCCGCTGTCGGATTCTCGCAGGACTTGGATTCCATATAAGGAGCCGCGTGTCACCGCCATTTTCACTCCAGTCTCGGAGAGTGTAGTGAGAGGACGTGTCCTCAGTATCAGTGTCTGTGTGGGTGGGAAAGTGGGGTGGTGAGTCATGTGCTGCATCAGTCCAGTGTCGTCACAGTGTTGGTGTTCTCTGCTGCCATATATCCAGTGTAGCTGTATAAAGTGTTGTTGTGTTGTGTTGCATCAGACCAGTGGTAGTGTCCTGTCCATCAGTCATTCCAGTGACCAGGCAGTCATAGTGGTATACGCTGCTGCTATATGTCCACTGCTGACGTATAATTATAATAACAACAAACACAAGTCCCTTACAGTGTTGCTGTGTTGTGCTGTATCAGACCAGTGGTAGTGTCCTGGCCATCAGCCATCAGTCATTCCTGTGCCGCATATTGTGTTATATAACTCCAGAAACATAATGGAGAACAAACATTTGGAGGATAAAATAGGGAAAGGTCAAGAACCACATTGGGCCAATGCCCAATGTGATAGTAGAGGGCATGTAAAATCCAAAAAGCCAAAGTTCAGTAAAAAGACCCCAAAAAAAGAAATTTAAATGGTCTGAGGAGAAACATAAACTTTCCAATATGCTACGGAGTGGCAAGGAATGGCTGAGGCCCTGGCCTATGTTCATGACTAGTGGTTCAGCTTCACATGGCGATGGAAGCCCTCAACCTCCATTTTGCCATTTAATTCCAGTGATTAGGACGTATAATTCCAGTGATTTTGCCATTTAATTCCAGTGATTTGGATGTATAATTCCAGTGATTCTGCAGTATAATTCCAGTGATTTTGCAGTAAAATTCAAGTGATTTTGCAGTAAAATTCCAGTTATTTAGATGTATAATTCCAGTGATTTAGACGTATAATCCCAGTGATTTTGCCTTTTAATTCCAGTGATTTGGACGTATAATTCCAGTGATTTTGCAGTAAAATTCCAGTGATTTTGCAGTAAAATTCCAGTGATTTTGCAGTGTAATTCCAGTGATTTTGCAGTATAATTCCAGTGATTTGGACGTAAAATTCCAGTGATTTTGCAGTAAAATTCCAGTGATTTTGCAGTGTAATTCCAGTGATTTTGCAGTATAATTCCAGTGATTTGGACGTATAATTCCAGTGGGGATTGTTTGTGTCGCTCATTGCACCTCTTTTTCTTCTTTGCATCATGTGCTGTTTGGAGCCTTTTTTTTTTATATCTGCCCTCCTGTCTGACACTGCAGTGCCACGCCTAGATGGGCCAATTGTTTGTGTCGCTTGGCTTAGTCACCCAGCTACCTCATTGCACCTCTTCTACATCTTTGCATCATGTGCTGTTTGGGGACTAGTTTTTGAATAGTGCCATCCTGTCTGACACTGCAGTGCCACTCCTAATTCTTTGATATTAGCTGTTTTTATGTTTTTTTTAAACCATCCAGATCCAAAACCAAAACATGAAAGTGGAAATAGAACCAAAACTAAAACACAAAACACGAAAAGTGCCCGCTGCACATCTCTAATATATATGTATAACCAGTAACACTGCAATCCCGGAGCCTGCAGAGCTCCGCAGCGCTGACCATTTCCCATATATATGTATAACCTGTAACACTGCAATCCCGGAGCCTGCAGAGCTCCGCAGCGCTGACCATTTCCCCATATATATGTATAACCTGTAACACCCGCAATCCCGGAGCCTGCAGAACTACGCAGCGCTGACCATTTCCCATATATATTGTATAACCTGTAACACCGCAATCCCGGAGCCTGCAGAACTCAGCAGCGCTGACCATTTCCCATACATATGTATAACCTGTAACACCGCAATCCCGGAGCCTGCAGAGCTCCGCAGCGCTGACCATTTCCCATATATATGTATAACCTGTAACACCGCAATCCCGGAGCCTGCAGAGCTCCGCAACGCTGACCATTTCCCATATATATGTATAACCTGTAACACCGCAATCCCGGAGCCGGCAGAGCTCCGCAACGCTGACCATTTCCCATATATATGTATAACCTGTAACACCGCAATCCCGGAGCCTGCAGAGCTCCGCAGCGCTGACCATTTCCCATATATATGTATAACCTGTAACACCGCAATCCCGGAGCCGGCAGAGCTCTGCAGCGCTGACCATTTCCCATATATCTGTATAACCTGTAACACCGCAATCCCAGAGCCTGCAGAGCTCCGCAGCGCTGACCATTTCCCATATATATGTATAACCTGTAAACACCGCAATCCCGGAGCCTGCAGAGCTCCGCCGCGCTAACCATTTCCCATATATATGTATAACCTGTAACACCGCAATCCCGGAGCCTGCAGAGCTCCGCAGCGCTGACCATTTCCCATATATATGTATAACCTGTAACACCGCAATCCCGGAGCCGGCAGAGCTCTGCAGCGCTGACCATTTCCCATATATCTGTATAACCTGTAACACCGCAATCCCAGAGCCTGCAGAGCTCCGCAGCGCTGACCATTTCCCATATATATGTATAACCTGTAACACCGCAATCCCGGAGCCTGCAGAGCTCCGCCGCGCTAACCATTTCCCATATATATGTATAACCTGTAACACCGCAATCCCGGAGCCTGCAGAGCTCCGCAACGCTGACCATTTCCCATATATATGTATAACCTGTAACACCGCAATCCCGGAGCCTGCAGAACTCCGCAGCGCTGACCATTTCCCATATATATGTATAACCTGTAACACCGCAATCCTGGACCCTGCAGAGCTCCGCAGCGCTGACCATTTCCCATACATATGTATAACCTGTAACACCGCAATTCCGGAGCCGGCAGAGCTCCGCAACGCTGACCATTTCCCATATATATGTATAACCTGTAACACCGCAATCCCGGAGCCTGCAGAGCTCCGCAGCGCTGACCATTTCCCATATATATGTATAACCTGTAACACCGCAATCCCGGAGCCTGCAGAGCTCCGCAGCGCTGACCATTTCCCATATATATGTATAACCTGTAACACCGCAATCCCGGAGCCTGCAGAGCTCTGCAGCGCTGACCCTTTCCCATACATATGTATAACCTGTAACACCGCAATCCCGGAGCCGGCAGAGTTCTGCAGCGCTGACCATTTCCCATATATCTGTATAACCTGTAACACCGCAATCCCGGAGCCTGCAGAGCTCCGCAGCGCTGACCATTTCCCATATATATGTATAACCTGTAACACTGCAATCCCGGAGCCTGCAGAGCTCCGCAACGCTGACCATTTCCCATATATATGTATAACCTGTAACACCGCAATCCCGGAGCCTGCAGAGCTCCGCAACGCTGACCATTTCCCATATATATGTATAACCTGTAACACCGCAATCCCGGAGCCTGCAGAACTCCGCAGCGCTGACCATTTCCCATATATATGTATAACCTGTAACACCGCAATCCTGGACCCTGCAGAGCTCCGCAGTGCTGAACATTTCCCATACATATGTATAACCTGTAACACCGCAATCCCGGAGCCTGCAGAGCTCCGCAGCGCTGACCATTTCCCATATATATGTATAACCTGTAACACCGCAATCCCAGAGCCTGCAGAACTCCGCAGCGCTGACCATTTCCCATATATATGTATAACCTGTAACACCGCAATCCCGGAGCCTGCAGAGCTCTGCAACGCTGACCATTTCCCATATATATGTATAACCTGTAACACCGCAGTCCGGGAGCCTGCAGAGCTCCGCAGCGCTGACCATTTCCCATATATATGTATAACCTGTAACACCGCAATCCCGGAGCCTGCAGAGCTCCGCAGCGCTGACCATTTCCCATATATATGTATAACCTGTAACACCGCAATCCCGGAGACTGCAGAGCTCCGCAGCGCTGACCATTTCCCATATATCTGTATAACCTGTAACACCGCAATCCTGGAGCCTGCAGAGCTCCGCAGCGCTGACCATTTCCCATATATCTGTATAACCTGTAACACCGCAATCCCGGAGCCTGCAGAGCTCAGCAGCGCTGACCATTTCCCATATATATGTATAACCTGTAACACCGCAATCCCGGAGCCTGCAGAGCTCCGCAGCGCTGACCATTTCCCATATATCTGTATAACCTGTAACACTGCAATCCCGGAGCCTGCAGAGCTCCGCAACGCTGACCAATTCCCATATATATGTATAACCTGTAACACCGCAATCCCGGAGCCTGCAGAGCTCCGCAGCGCTGACCATTTCCCATACATATGTATAACCTGTAACACCGCAATCCCGGAGCCTGCAGAGCTCCGCAGCGCTGACCATTTCCCATATATATGTGTAACCTGTAACACCGCAATCCCGGAGCATGCAGAGCTCTGCAACGCTGACCATTTCCCATATATCTGTATAACCTGTAACACCGCAATCCCGGAGCCTGCAGAGCTCCGCAGCGCCGACCATTTCGCATATATATGTATAACCTGTAACATCGCAATCCCGGAGCCTGCAGAGCTCCGCAGTGCTGACCATTTCCCATACATATGTATAACCTGTAACACCGCAATCCCGGAGCCTGCAGAGCTCTGCAACGCTGACCATTTCCCATATATCTGTATAACCTGGAACACCGCAATCCCGGAGCCTGCAGAGCTTCGCAGCGCAGACCATTTCCCATATATATGTATAACCTGTAACACCGCAATCCCGGAGCCTGCAGAGCTCCGCAGCGCCGACCATTTCCCATATATATGTATAACCTGTAACACCGCAATTCCCGGAGCCTGCAGAGCTCCGCAACGCTGACCATTTCCCATATATATGTATAACCTGTAACACAGCAATCCCGGAGCCTGCAGAGCTCCGCAGCGCTGACCATTTCCCATATATCTGTATAACCTGTAACACCGCAATCCCGGAGCCGGCAGAGCTCCGCAGCGCTGACCATTTCCCATATATCTGTATAACCTGTAACACCGCAATCCCGGAGCCTGCAGAGCTCCGCAGCGCTGACCATTTCCCATACATATGTATAACCTGTAACACCGCAATCCCGGAGCCTGCAGAGCTCCGCAGCGCCGACCATTTCCCATATATATGTATAACCTGTAACACCGCAATCCCGGAGCATGCAGAGCTCTGCAACGCTGACCATTTCCCATATATCTGTATAACCTGTAACACCGCAATCCCGGAGCCTGCAGAGCTCCGCAACGCTGACCATTTCCCATATATATGTATAACCTGTAACACCGCAGTCCCGGAGCCTGCAGAGCTCCGCAACGCTGACCATTTCCCATATATATGTATAACCTGTAACACCGCAATCCCGGAGCCTGCAGAGCTCCGCAGCGCTGACCATTTCCCATATATCTGTATAGCCTGTAACACCGCAATCCCGGAGCCTGCAGAGCTCTGCAACGCTGACCATTTCCCATATATATGTATAACCTGTAACACCGCAATCCCGGAGCCTGCAGAGCTCCGCAGCGCTGACCATTTCCCATATATATGTATAACCTGTAACACCGCAATCCCGGAGCCTGCAGAGCTCCGCAGCGCTGACCATTTCCCATATATCTGTATAGCCTGTAACACCGCAATACCGGCGCCTGCAGAGCTCCGCAGCGCTGACCATTTCCCATATATATGTATAGCCTGTAACACCGCAGTCCCGGAGCCTGCAGAGCTCCGCAACGCTGACCATTTCCCATATATATGTATAACCTGTAACACCGCAATCCCGGAGCCTGCAGAGCTCCGCAGCGCTGACCATTTCCCATATATATGTATAACCTGTAACACCGCAATCCCGGAGCCTGCAGAGCTCCGCAGCGCTGACCATTTCCCATATATCTGTATAGCCTGTAACACCGCAATCCCGGAGCCTGCAGAGCTCTGCAACGCTGAGCCTGCAGAGCTCCGCAACGCTGACCATTTCCCATATATATGTATAACCTGTAACACCGCAATCCCGGAGCCTGCAGAACTCCGCAGCGCTGACCATTTCCCATATATATGTATAACCTGTAACACCGCAATCCTGGACCCTGCAGAGCTCCGCAGCGCTGACCATTTCCCATACATATGTATAACCTGTAACACCGCAATTCCGGAGCCGGCAGAGCTCCGCAACGCTGACCATTTCCCATATATATGTATAACCTGTAACACCGCAATCCCGGAGCCTGCAGAGCTCCGCAGCGCTGACCATTTCCCATATATATGTATAACCTGTAACACCGCAATCCCGGAGCCTGCAGAGCTCCGCAGCGCTGACCATTTCCCATATATATGTATAACCTGTAACACCGCAATCCCGGAGCCTGCAGAGCTCTGCAGCGCTGACCATTTCCCATACATATGTATAACCTGTAACACCGCAATCCCGGAGCCGGCAGAGTTCTGCAGCGCTGACCATTTCCCATATATCTGTATAACCTGTAACACCGCAATCCCGGAGCCTGCAGAGCTCCGCAGCGCTGACCATTTCCCATATATATGTATAACCTGTAACACTGCAATCCCGGAGCCTGCAGAGCTCCGCAACGCTGACCATTTCCCATATATATGTATAACCTGTAACACCGCAATCCCGGAGCCTGCAGAGCTCCGCAACGCTGACCATTTCCCATATATATGTATAACCTGTAACACCGCAATCCCGGAGCCTGCAGAACTCCGCAGCGCTGACCATTTCCCATATATATGTATAACCTGTAACACCGCAATCCTGGACCCTGCAGAGCTCCGCAGTGCTGAACATTTCCCATACATATGTATAACCTGTAACACAGCAATCCCGGAGCCTGCAGAGCTCCGCAGCGCTGACCATTTCCCATATATATGTATAACCTGTAACACCGCAATCCCAGAGCCTGCAGAACTCCGCAGCGCTGACCATTTCCCATATATATGTATAACCTGTAACACCGCAATCCCGGAGCCTGCAGAGCTCTGCAACGCTGACCATTTCCCATATATATGTATAACCTGTAACACCGCAGTCCGGGAGCCTGCAGAGCTCCGCAGCGCTGACCATTTCCCATATATATGTATAACCTGTAACACTGCAATCCCGGAGCCTGCAGAGCTCCGCAGCGCTGACCATTTCCCATATATATGTATAACCTGTAACACCGCAATCCCGGAGACTGCAGAGCTCCGCAGCGCTGACCATTTCCCATATATCTGTATAACCTGTAACACCGCAATCCTGGAGCCTGCAGAGCTCCGCAGCGCTGACCATTTCCCATATATCTGTATAACCTGTAACACCGCAATCCCGGAGCCTGCAGAGCTCAGCAGCGCTGACCATTTCCCATATATATGTATAACCTGTAACACCGCAATCCCGGAGCCTGCAGAGCTCCGCAGCGCTGACCATTTCCCATATATCTGTATAACCTGTAACACTGCAATCCCGGAGCCTGCAGAGCTCCGCAACGCTGACCAATTCCCATATATATGTATAACCTGTAACACCGCAATCCCGGAGCCTGCAGAGCTCCGCAGCGCTGACCATTTCCCATACATATGTATAACCTGTAACACCGCAATCCCGGAGCCTGCAGAGCTCCGCAGCGCTGACCATTTCCCATATATATGTGTAACCTGTAACACCGCAATCCCGGAGCATGCAGAGCTCTGCAACGCTGACCATTTCCCATATATCTGTATAACCTGTAACACCGCAATCCCGGAGCCTGCAGAGCTCCGCAGCGCCGACCATTTCGCATATATATGTATAACCTGTAACATCGCAATCCCGGAGCCTGCAGAGCTCCGCAGTGCTGACCATTTCCCATACATATGTATAACCTGTAACACCGCAATCCCGGAGCCTGCAGAGCTCTGCAACGCTGACCATTTCCCATATATCTGTATAACCTGGAACACCGCAATCCCGGAGCCTGCAGAGCTTCGCAGCGCAGACCATTTCCCATATATATGTATAACCTGTAACACCGCAATCCCGGAGCCTGCAGAGCTCCGCAGCGCCGACCATTTCCCATATATATGTATAACCTGTAACACCGCAATCCCGGAGCCTGCAGAGCTCCGCAGCGCTGACCATTTCCCATATATATGTATAACCTGTAACACCGCAATCCCGGAGCCTGCAGAGCTCCGCAGCGCCGACCATTTCCCATATATATGTATAACCTGTAACACCGCAATTCCCGGAGCCTGCAGAGCTCCGCAACGCTGACCATTTCCCATATATATGTATAACCTGTAACACAGCAATCCCGGAGCCTGCAGAGCTCCGCAGCGCTGACCATTTCCCATATATCTGTATAACCTGTAACACCGCAATCCCGGAGCCGGCAGAGCTCCGCAGCGCTGACCATTTCCCATATATCTGTATAACCTGTAACACCGCAATCCCGGAGCCTGCAGAGCTCCGCAGCGCTGACCATTTCCCATACATATGTATAACCTGTAACACCGCAATCCCGGAGCCTGCAGAGCTCCGCAGCGCCGACCATTTCCCATATATATGTATAACCTGTAACACCGCAATCCCGGAGCATGCAGAGCTCTGCAACGCTGACCATTTCCCATATATCTGTATAACCTGTAACACCGCAATCCCGGAGCCTGCAGAGCTCCGCAACGCTGACCATTTCCCATATATATGTATAACCTGTAACACCGCAGTCCCGGAGCCTGCAGAGCTCCGCAACGCTGACCATTTCCCATATATATGTATAACCTGTAACACCGCAATCCCGGAGCCTGCAGAGCTCCGCAGCGCTGACCATTTCCCATATATCTGTATAGCCTGTAACACCGCAATCCCGGAGCCTGCAGAGCTCTGCAACGCTGACCATTTCCCATATATATGTATAACCTGTAACACCGCAATCCCGGAGCCTGCAGAGCTCCGCAGCGCTGACCATTTCCCATATATATGTATAACCTGTAACACCGCAATCCCGGAGCCTGCAGAGCTCCGCAGCGCTGACCATTTCCCATATATCTGTATAGCCTGTAACACCGCAATACCGGAGCCTGCAGAGCTCCGCAGCGCTGACCATTTCCCATATATATGTATAACCTGTAACACCGCAGTCCCGGAGCCTGCAGAGCTCCGCAACGCTGACCATTTCCCATATATATGTATAACCTGTAACACCGCAATCCCGGAGCCTGCAGAGCTCCGCAGCGCTGACCATTTCCCATATATATGTATAACCTGTAACACCGCAATCCCGGAGCCTGCAGAGCTCCGCAGCGCTGACCATTTCCCATATATCTGTATAGCCTGTAACACCGCAATCCCGGAGCCTGCAGAGCTCTGCAACGCTGACCATTTCCCATATATATGTATAACCTGTAACACCGCAATCCCGGAGCCTGCAGAGCTCCGCAGCGCTGACCATTTCCCATATATATGTATAACCTGTAACACCGCAGTCCCGGAGCCTGCAGAGCTCCGCAGCGCTGACCATTTCCCATATATATATGTATAACCTGTAACACCGCAATCCTGGAGCCTGCAGAGCTCCGAAACGCTGACCATTTCCCATATATATATATAACCTGTAACACCGCAATCCCGGAGCCTGCAGAGCTCCGCAGCGCTGACCATTTCCCATATATATGTATAACCTGTAACACCGCAATCCAGGAGCCTGCAGAGCTCCGCAGTGCTGACCATTTCCCATATATATGTATACCCTGTAACACCGCAATCCCGGAGCCTGCAGAGCTCCGCAGCGCTGACCATTTCCCATATATCTGTATAACCTGTAACACCGCAATCCCAGAGCCTGCAGAGCTCCGCAGCGCTGACCATTTCCCATATATATGTATAACCTGTAACACCGCAATCCCGGAGCCTGCAGAGCTCCGCAGCGCTGACCATTTCCCATATATATGTATAACCTGTAACACCGCAATCCCGGAGCCTGCAGAGCTCCGCAGCGCTGACCATTTCCCATATATATATGTATAACCTGTAACACCGCAATCCTGGAGCCTGCAGAGCTCTGCAACGCTGACCATTTCCCATATATATGTATAACCTGTAACACCGCAATCCCGGAGCCTGCAGAGCTCCGCAGCGCTGACCATTTCCCATATATATGTATAACCTGTAACACCGCAATCCAGGAGCCTGCAGAGCTCCGCAGCGCTGACCATTTCCCATATATATGTATAACCTGTAACACCGCAATCCCGGAGCCTGCAGAGCTCCGCAGCGCTGACCATTTCCCATATATATGTATAACCTGTAACACCGCAATCCCGGAGCCTGCAGAGCTCCGCAGCGCTGACCATTTCCCATATATATATGTATAACCTGTAACACCGCAATCCTGGAGCCTGCAGAGCTCCGCAACGCTGACCATTTCCCATATATATGTATAACCTGTAACACCGCAATCCCGGAGCCTGCAGAGCTCCGCAGCGCTGACCATTTCCCATATATCTGTATAACCTGTAACACCGCAATCCCAGAGCCTGCAGAGCTCCGCAGCGCTGACCATTTCCCATATATCTGTATAACCTGTAACACCGCAATCCCGGAGCCTGCAGAGCTCCGCAGCGCTGACCATTTCCCATATATCTGTATAACCTGTAACACCGCAATCCCAGAGCCTGCAGAGCTCCGCAGCGCTGACCATTTCCCATATATATGTATAACCTGTAACACCGCAATCCCGGAGCCTGCAGAGCTCCGCAGCGCTGACCATTTCCCATATATATGTATAACCTGTAACACCGCAATCCCGGAGCCTGCAGAGCTCCGCAGCGCTGACCATTTCCCATATATATGTATAACCTGTAACACCGCAGTCCCGGAGCCTGCAGAGCTCCGCAGCGCTGACCATTTCTCATATATATATGTATAACCTGTAACACCGCAATCCTGGAGCCTGCAGATCTCCGCAACGCTGACCATTTCCCATATATATGTATTACCTGTAACACCGCAATCCCGGAGCCTGCAGAGCTCCGCAGCGCTGACCATTTCACATATATATGTATAACCTGTAACACCGCAATCCTGGAGTCTGCAGAGCTCCGCAACGCTGACCATTTCCCATATATATGTATAACCTGTAACACCGCAATCCCGGAGCCTGCAGAGCTCCGCAGCGCTGACCATTTCCCATACATATGTATAACCTGTAACACCGCAATCCCGGAGCCTGCAGAGCTCCGCAGCGCTGACCATTTCCCATATATATGTATAACCTGTAACACTGCAATCCCGGAGCCTGCAGAACTCCGCAGCGCTGACCATTACCCATATATCTGTATAACCTGTAACACCGCAATCCCGGAGCCTGCAGAGCTCCGCAGTGCTGACCATTTCCCATATATATATGTATAACCTGTAACACCGCAATCCCAGAGCCTGCAGAGCAACGCAGCGCTGACCATTTCACATATATATGTATAACCTGTAACACCGCAATCCTGGAGTCTGCAGAGCTCCGCAACGCTGACCATTTCCCATATATATGTATAACCTGTAACACCGCAATCCCGGAGCCTGCAGAGCTCCGCAGCGCTGACCATTTCCCATATATATGTATAACCTGTAACACCGCAATCCCGGAGCCTGCAGAACTCCACAGCGCTGACCATTTCCCATATATATGTATAACCTGTAACACCGCAATCCCGGAGCCTGCAGAGCTCCGCAACGCTGACCATTTCCCATACATATGTATAACCTGTAACACCGCAATCCCGGAGCCTGCAGAACTCTGCAGCGCTGACCATTTCCCATATATATGTATAACCTGTAACACCGCAATCCCGGAGCCTGCAGTGCTCCGCAGCGCTGACCATTTCCCATATATCTGTATAACCTGTAACACCGCAATCCCAGAGCCTGCAGAGCTCCGCAGCGCTGACCATTTCCCATATATATGTATAACCTGTAACACCGCGATCCCGGAGCCTGCAGAGCTCCGCAGCGCTGACCATTTCCCATATATATGTATAACCTGTAACACCGCAATCCAGGAGCCTGCAGAGCTCCGCAGTGCTGACCATTTCCCATATATCTGTATAACCTGTAACACCGCAATCCCGGAGCCGGCAGAGCTCCGCAACGCTGACCATTTCCCATATATATGTATAACCTGTAACACCGCAATCCCAGAGCCTGCAGAGCTCCGCAACGCTGACCATTTCCCATATATATGTATAACCTGTAACACCGCGATCCCGGAGCCTGCAGAGCTCCGCCGCGTCACGGATAAAACTGGAATAACTGGCAGTAAAAGGGTAAACACAGACGGATGGCGCTGCCAAATCCTCCCTTTACTCCACATCAGAGCTTTGTTTAAACAACTTTCACCTCTGACAGGGGCTGTGCTTTTACCCCAGGTCATTCCACCGCTGCCGGCTACTAGGAGAATCCATCCCATGTAGTTACCATGGAAATGTCTCCCCCCTGCCCTCATCTCGTCTCCGTCATCCCACCAAATCCCCTCAAGCCCACTTCCCACTTTGATATCCTTCTCCAGTCTGTAGCCTCAAATTCCTTTCCATGCTGAGTGAAAGTTTCTTGGATCTCGGTGTCAATAATTGGATTAAGGATGGTGAGGAAGATCTGAGGTAAGAATAGCGAGGATTGAGGACAGGATCCATGATTTCAGGCCGACAAGGCCTGAGGTAGATTTCTAACATTTAAAAGAAATAACAATGTTGATTTTTATATATACATATTATTTTTTTTCTCAAACATTTCCATGTATGAAAGGGTATTAATCAAAAAGATAATTATATATATATATCTCCATGAAACAAATGTTTTGCAAAAGAAAGGAGATTTATGGTAAGAACTTACCCTTGTTAAATCTCTTTCTGCGAGGTACACTGGATTCCACAGGGAATAACATCGGGGTGTAGAATAGGATCTTGATCCGAGGCACCAACAGGCTCAACGCTTTGACTGTTCCCAGAATGCCTAGCGCCGCCTCCTCTATAACCCCGCCTCCGTGCACAGGAGCTCAGTTTTGTTAACCAGCCCAATGCAGTAGCAGGCATAAGAGACAACAGTTAGTAGCCACAAACACCACACACTCACGACAGGAGACGTGTCAGCGGCTTATGCCTTACAAACCCAAAGAAGTTAAGTGTGTCAAGTTGGGCGCCCTGTGGAATCCAGTGTACCTCGCAGAAAGAGATTTGACAAGGGTAAGTTCTTACCATAAATCTCCTTTTCTGCAGCGGGGTACACTGGTATTCCACAGGGAATAACATCAGGGATGTCCTAAAGCAGTTCCTAATGGGAGGGGACGCACTGTGGGGGTAATTCCAAGTTGATCGCAGCAGGAAATTTTTTTAGCAGTTGGGCAAAACCATGTGCACTGCAGTGGGGGCAGTTGTAACATGTGCAGAGAGAGTTAGATGTGGGTGGGTTATTTTGTTTATGTGCAGGGTAAATACTGGCTGCTTTATTTTTACACTGCAAATTAGATTGTGTATTGAACACACCACACCCAAATCTAACTCTCTCTGCACATGTTAAATCTGCCTCCCCTGCAGTGCACATGGTTTTGCCCAACTGCTAACACAATTCCTGCTGCGATCAACTTGGAATTACCCCCTGTAGCAGGTACAAGAACCCGGCGTCCAAAGGAAGCATCCTGGGAGGCAAAAGTGTCGGAGGCATAGAACCTAATGAACGTGTTCACTGAGTACCACAAAGCCGCCTTGCACAATTGTTCAAGGGTCGCGCCACGGCGGGCCGCCCAAGAAGGTCCAACAGACCGAGTAGAATGGGCTTTGATGGTAGCAGGAGCTGGAAGGCCAGCTATACATAAGCATGTGCAATCACCATTCTAATCCATCTGGCCAAGGTCTGCTTATTCGCAGGCCAGCCACGTTTGTGAAAACCAAACAGTACAAAGAGAGAATCAGACTTCCTAACGGAGGCTGTCCTCTTCACATAGATACGGAGAGCCCGTTCCACATCCAAAGAGCGCTATTTGGCGGATAAATCCGGAGAGACAAAGGCCGGAACCACAATCTCCTGGTTAAGATGGAAGGAAGACACCACCTTAGGTAGATAACCAGGGCGCGTTCAAAGAACTGCCCGGTCACGGTGAAAAATCAGATAGGGGAACCTACAAGACAAGGCACCCAAATCTGATACCCGTATAGCAGAGGCAATAGCCAGCAGAAACAAGACCTTGAGGGAAAGCCACTTAAGGTCTGCAGATTCAAGAGGTTCAAATGGAGACTCTTGCAAAGCCTCCAGAACCGCAGACAAATCCCAAGGAGCCACAGGTGGGACATAGGGAGGTAGAATCCGTAAAACACCGAGTGAATGTATGAACATCAGGTAGAGTCGCAATTTTTCTCTGAAACCATACCGACAAGGCAGAAATATGAACCTTGATGGAGGCCAGACGCAGGCCCAAGTCCAGGCCCTGTTGTAGGAAGGCCTAAAGTTTGGTCGTATTAGTAAACGTCATGATTGTTGGATGCGCACCAAGCAAAGTAAGAATTCCAGACCCTATGGTAAATCCGAGCAGAAGCCGGCTTACGGGCCTTCAACATCGTTTGAATGACCGCCTCAGAAAATTCTTTGGCCCTCAGAACGGAAGCTTCAAGAGCCACGCCGTCAAAGCCAGTCGTGCCAAATCCTAGTAAACACAAGGGCCCTGAACGAGGAGATCTGGTCATTGCTTTAGCGAGAGACCCTGTAGGTCTGAGAACCAATGCCGTCTGGGCCACGCTGGAGCTATTAGAAGACGGATTCCTCCTTCTTGCTTGAACTTCCTCACTACTTTGGACAGGAGTGACACCGGAGGGAACACGTACGGCAGCCAAAAGTTCCATGGAATTGCTAGTGCGTCCACGAACGCCGCTTGAGGATCCCTTGTTCTTCCTCCGAAGACTGGAACCTTGTGATTGTGTCGAGATGCCATCAGGTCTACATCTGGTAGGCCCCACTTATCCACTAGGAGTTGAAATACTTTTGGATGAAGGCTCCACTCTCCGGCGTGTACGTCCTGATGACTGAGGAAGTCCGCTTCCCAGTTGAGGACCCCCGGAATGAACACTGCCGATATGGCTGGCAGATGGCGTTCCGCCCATTGAAGAATCTTTGACACTTCCATCATTGCAATGTGGCTTCGAGTGCCGCCTTGATGATTTATGTACGCCACCGTGGTGGCGTTGTCTGACTGTACTTGAACAGGCCTGTGCAGTACCAGATGCCGGGCCAGTTTCAGAGCATTGAACACTGCCCGCATTTCCAGAATGTTTATCAGAAGGAGAGACTCCTCCTGGTCCAACGACCCTGAAGAGAGTGTTGCTCTAACACCGCGCCCCAACCCCTCAGACTGGCATCCGTCGTCAGAAGGACCCAGTTGGAGATCCAGAAGGGACGACCCCTGCTCAATCGTTGGTCCTGCAGCCACCAGGTCAGTGACAGATGGACCTCCGGAGACAAGGAGAGCATTTCAGACCTTATCCGGTGAGGCAGGCCATCCCACTTGGCAAGAATCAGGTTCTGCAGAGGGCGGGAATGAAATTGAGCATACGCCACCATGTCGAAAGCTGACACCATGAGGCCTAGTACTTGCATCGCCGAGTGTATCGACACACGCGGACGAGAGAGGAAGCAACGTATCTTGTCCTGAAGCTTCAGGACTTTCTCCTGTGACAAAAACAACCTCTGGTTGTATGTGTCCAACAACGCTCCCAGATGCACCATGCACTGGGCAGGGACCAGGGATGATTTCTTCCAGTTGATGAGCCACCTGTGGGCTTGCAGAAACTGGACCGTCAGATCCAAATGACGGAAGAGAACTTCTGGGGAATTGGCCAGGATCAGCAGGTGGTCCAGATACGGCAGGATCCGGATGCCCCGACGGTGGAGTGAAGCCGTCATAACTGACATGACCTTGGTGAAAATTTGCGGAGCCGTGGTCAGACCAAACGGTAAGGCCCGGAATTGGTAATGGAGATTGCCAATAGCAAACAGCAGGTATTGCGGATGGGACATGGCAATAGGAATATGCAGGTAAGCATCCTATATATTTAGGGATACCATATATTCCCCTGGTTCCAAAGCCAGGACAATAGAGCGAAGGGTCTCCATACAAAACATGTAGACCCTCACAAACTTGTTCAAAGATTTGAGGTTGAGAATGGGCCGGGAGGAACCATTCGGTTTGGGGACTGGGAACAGCGTTGAATAGTACCCCCTGCCCCTCTGAGCCAGAGGCACCGGCACTACCACTCCGGTGTCCAGGAGGGTTTATACCACTAAATAGAGAGTTGTTGCCTTCACCTGATCAGAAGGGATATCCGTCAGGCAACAGCGAGGAGGGGGACGTGTCTTGAAGGATATAGCGTATTCGTGAGTGACGACTTCCCGTACCCTAGCGTCTGAAGTGGTCTTCAACCATACTTTTGTGAACTGTAGAAGTCGGCCTCCGACCCTGGGATCCCCCAGGGAGAGGCCCGCCCCGTCATGCCGCAGGCTTGCCAGATTTGCAGCCCAGGCACGTTTAGGCTTGGACTTGGTGGTTTTGGAAGTGTGAGACTGTTTCGGGTACGCCTGACCCTTTGCTTTACCTGGAGGGCGAAAGGAACGAAAGGAAATACTCTTAGCCTTCGGGGCCGAAGGAGCAGTACTAGGTAGACATGCGGCCTTAGCAGAGGCCAAGTCAGCGACAATCTTGTCGAGATCCTCACCAAAGAGGATGTTTCCTTTAAACAGCAGCACCTCCATGGTTTTCTAAGAGTCCAAGTCCACCGACCAGGACCGCAACCAGAGAATACAGCGAGCCAAAATGGATGTTGTAGCAGCCTTGGCCGCCAGAACACCTGCATCTGTAGCTGCTTCTGTAATGTAATGAGATGCCATGACAATATAAGAGAGACATTGTCTGGCATGGTCAGAAAAATTGGACGGAAACTCAGCCTCTATTTCCTGAGCCCACACCTCAATAGCCTCTGTGGCCCAAGTAGCCGCAATGGTGGGCCTATGCGCAGCCCCTGCAAGGGTATAGATAGCTTTTAAGCAGCCCTCCACATCCGTCGGCTCCTTGAGAGAAGTGACGGTAGTGACAGGCAGAGCAGATGACACCACCAGCCGAGCGATTTGCGAATCCACCGGCGGTGGCGTTTGCCAATTTTTACTCAATTCTGCCGAAAGGGGATAGCGGGCTAGCATCTTCTTGTGCGGGGTGAATTTCTTTCCTGGGTTCTCCCAGGATTCCTGACGTATGTCAACCAAGTGGTCAGAATGAGGTAAAACCAATTTAGTAACGTCTGACGTTTGAACCTGTCCGGTTTCTTAGGTGTAGTAGCAGGCTCAGGATCATCATCAATCTGAAGAATGAGCCCGATAGCCTCTAATAGATCAGGAACATCCACCTGTGAAACAGATTCCCCATCAGAAACGTCATGATCAGAGTCTGTGAGATCAGTATACACGCCATCTTTATCGGAAGAGGTATCCGGAACATGCATGGATTGAGAGGAAGTAACAGCCCGCATAGAGAACTTCTTAGGTTTAGTCTTAAGCGGGCGAAGGTCAGGAATACAATTATCCGAAGAGTTATTCAAGTGCTGTTAAACATCTTAGTGATATTTGGTGGACCCCTTTCTTTGAAAGTAAAGCATTCATAACCTAGAACCAGAAATAACGACACTGAGACTTGAATTTTGGCAGAAAATTGCTAGCTATTTATTTGTCCCTATCCATTAGGAAACCTGTAATAAAGAAATTAATTTAATATGCCGCTCCAGCTGGCATATGGTGGCGGCCCAAAAGAACGGCTCAATTAATCTGAATTAACTTTAAATAACTAACCCTATAAATTTACTAAAACTTACTATAAACCGGTAATAGGTGACAACTCAACCCCCACAGTGACTACCCACCGCTCCTGGGTGCCCTGCCGCTGCCTTCCCGGACGGGTGGTCAAGCGGCCATAAGTCGATGGAGGTGAGTGCACCTAAACCACAACAAACTGTAAAAAACACTACAGTTTTCCCTACAATACAAAACTGCCGTTCTTTTCCGCCAATAAATAGCCAACGAAAACAGCCAACAACTTAAAGCCAAAGCCCACGTGCCACAAATTCTTAATACCAGGGCGGGAGGGTGGGAAAGCAAATCACCAAGAGACTTAAGATGGCCTCTCCTTCCCTATATATAGCAAACCCTCCCCCTAAAGAAGGCTGTACTTTCCTCACAGCTAGGTCCACCCCTCCTCAGATGTTTAACTCTTTCCTCTCCTATGCAGTCAATACTCTCTCCAACTGAGTGGACAGAGCATCTGTCCATGGCGGATTTACAGCAGGGACCATATAAGGCTGAAAAGGCACAGGAGGTCCCATAGGGGGCACAAGTCTAGTTACGAGCGTAGTCAGTAAATTACAAAAGGCAGACAAAGGCCGGCCCTGATGTGCCCCCGTTATTACAGAACCCCCAGAACCTGAACCCTCCGCAGCCATGTTATCCTCAAATGCATCTGGGACATCATAACCGCGCATGGTGGAATCAGCGCCAGACCCATCGCCCCCTGTAGCTGACATGATATGACAACGTAAACCACGGACGACACAGTAAAATATCTAACACAAACCCCCCGTGCAGTGTGAAAGCACAAACAGAGGATTTCTGAGGTAAAATGTGACTGAAAAACACAGAGAAAAATACAAAATACGTATATCCTGTGAAATACCTATATTATCTAATTATCTAATAACCCAGACGCACGGAGCCCCCTCAGGATACAGAATATAGTTATAGCAGTAGGAGTGAGATACACGGAGTAGAGATCACCCAGCAGCTATATATATATATGTATATATATATATATATGCACACACACATAGTCACATGTACACTGCAGGAATTATGACAAACAATAAAACTGCACTGGTCTAGCAATACTATTACTGAGTACAGCTATGTATATATACAGATATATCAATGCACAGTAAACACTGGATGTATATCACAGGATACTTGTACTAAATATTAGAGATGAGCGCCGGAAATTTTTCGGGTTTTGTGTTTTGGTTTTGGGTTCGGTTCCGCGGCCGTGTTTTGGGTTCGACCGCGTTTTGGCAAAACCTCACCGAATTTTTTTTGTCGGATTCGGGTGTGTTTTGGATTCGGGTGTTTTTTTCAAAAAACACTAAAAAACAGCTTAAATCATAGAATTTGGGGGTCATTTTGATCCCAAAGTATTATTAACCTCAAAAACCATAATTTACACTCATTTTCAGTCTATTCTGAATACCTCACACCTCACAATATTATTTTTAGTCCTAAAATTTGCACCTAGGTCGCTGGATGACTAAGCTAAGCGACCCTAGTGGCCGACACAAACACCGGGCCCATCTAGGAGTGTCACTGCAGTGTCACGCAGGATGTCCCTTCCAAAAAACCCTCCCCAAACAGCACATGACGCAAAGAAAAAAAGAGGCGCAATGAGGTAGCTGTGTGAGTAAGATAAGCGACCCTAGTGGTCGACACAAACACCGGGCCCATCTAGGAGTGTCACTGCAGTGTCACGCAGGATGTCCCTTCCAAAAAACCCTCCCCAAACAGCACATGACGCAAAGAAAAAAAGAGGCGCAATGAGGTAGCTGTGTGAGTAAGATAAGCGACCCTAGTGGCCGACACAAACACCGGGCCCATCTAGGAGTGTCACTGCAGTGTCACGCAGGATGTCCCTTCCAAAAAAACCTCCCCAAACAGCACATGACGCAAAGAAAAAAAGAGGCGCAATGAGGTAGCTGTGTGAGTAAGATAAGCGACCCTAGTGGCCGACACAAACACCGGGCCCATCTAGGAGTGGCACTGCAGTGTCACGCAGGATGTCCCTTCCAAAAAACCCTCCCCAAACAGCACATGACGCAAAGAAAAATTAAAGAAAAAAGAGGTGCAAGATGGAATTGTCCTTGGGCCCTCCCACCCACCCTTATGTTGTATAAACAGGACATGCACACTTTAACCAACCCATCATTTCAGTGACAGGGTCTGCCACACGACTGTGACTGAAATGACGGGTTGGTTTGGACCCCCACCAAAAAAGAAGCAATTAATCTCTCCTTGCACAAACTGGCTCTACAGAGGCAAGATGTCCACCTCATCATCATCCTCCGATATATCACCGTGTACATCCCCCTCCTCACAGATTATCAATTCGTCCCCACTGGAATCCACCATCTCAGCTCCCTGTGTACTTTGTGGAGGCAATTGCTGCTGGTCAATGTCTCCACGGAGGAATTGATTATAATTCATTTTAATGAACATCATCTTCTCCACATTTTCTGGATGTAACCTCGTACGCCGATTGCTGACAAGGTGAGCGGCGGCACTAAACACTCTTTCGGAGTACACACTTGTGGGAGGGCAACTTAGGTAGAATAAAGCCAGTTTGTGCAAGGGCCTCCAAATTGCCTCTTTTTCCTGCCAGTATAAGTACGGACTGTGTGACGTGCCTACTTGGATGCGGTCACTCATATAATCCTCCACCATTCTTTCAATGGTGAGAGAATCATATGCAGTGACAGTAGACGACATGTCCGTAATCGTTGTCAGGTCCTTCAGTCCGGACCAGATGTCAGCATCAGCAGTCGCTCCAGACTGCCCTGCATCACCGCCAGCGGGTGGGCTCGGAATTCTGAGCCTTTTCCTCGCACCCCCAGTTGCGGGAGAATGTGAAGGAGGAGATGTTGACAGGTCGCGTTCCGCTTGACTTGACAATTTTCTCACCAGCAGGTCTTTCAACCCCAGCAGACTTGTGTCTGCCGGAAAGAGAGATCCAAGGTAGGCTTTAAATCTAGGATCGAGCACGGTGGCCAAAATGTAGTGCTCTGATTTCAACAGATTGACCACCCGTGAATCCTTGTTAAGCGAATTAAGGGCTCCATCCACAAGTCCCACATGCCTAGCGGAATCGCTCCGTGTTAGCTCCTCCTTCAATGTCTCCAGCTTCTTCTGCAAAAGCCTGATGAGGGGAATGACCTGACTCAGGCTGGCAGTGTCTGAACTGACTTCACGTGTGGCAAGTTCAAAGGGCATCAGAACCTTGCACAACGTTGAAATCATTCTCCACTGCGCTTGAGACAGGTGCATTCCACCTCCTATATCGTGCTCAATTGTATAGGCTTGAATGGCCTTTTGCTGCTCCTCCAACCTCTGAAGCATATAGAGGGTTGAATTCCACCTCGTTACCACTTCTTGCTGCAGATGATGGCAGGGCAGGTTCAGTAGTTTTTGGTGGTGCTCCAGTCTTCTGTATGTGGTGCCTGTACGCCGAAAGTGTCCCGCAATTCTTCTGGCCACTGACAGCATCTCTTGCACGCCCCTGTCGTTTTTTTAAAAATTCTGCACCACCAAATTCAAGGTATGTGCAAAACATGGGACGTGCTGGAATTTGCCCATATTTAATGCACACACAATATTGCTGGCGTTGTCCGATGCCACAAATCCACAGGAGAGTCCAATTGGGGTAAGCCATTCCGCGATGATCTTCCTCAGTTGCCGTAAGAGGTTTTCAGCTGTGTGCGTATTCTGGAAAGCGGTGATACAAAGCGTAGCCTGCCTAGGAAAGAGTTGGCGTTTGCGAGATGCTGCTACTGGTGCCGCCGCTGCTGTTCTTGCGGCGGGAGTCCATACATCTACCCAGTGGGCTGTCACAGTCATATAGTCCTGACCCTGCCCTGCTCCACTTGTCCACATGTCCGTGGTTAAGTGGACATTGGGTACAACTGCATTTTTTAGGACACTGGTGAGTCTTTTTCTGACGTACGTGTACATTCTCGGTATCGCCTGCCTAGAGAAGTGGAACCTAGATGGTATTTGGTAACGGGGGCACACTGCCTCAATAAATTGTCTAGTTCCCTGTGAACTAACGGCGGATACCGGACGCACGTCTAACACCAACATAGTTGTCAAGGCCTCAGTTATCCGCTTTGCAGCAGGATGACTGCTGTGATATTTCATCTTCCTCGCAAAGGACTGTTGGACAGTCAATTGCTTACTGGAAGTAGTACAAGTGGGCTTACGACTTCCCCTCTGGGATGACCATCGACTCCCAGCAGCAACAACAGCAGCGCCAGCAGCAGTAGGCGTTACACGCAAGGATGCATCGGAGGAATCCCAGGCAGGAGAGGACTCGTCAGAATTGCCAGTGACATGGCCTGCAGGACTATTGGCATTCCTGGGGAAGGAGGAAATTGACACTGAGGGAGTTGGTGGGGTGGTTTGCGTGAGCTTGGTTACAAGAGGAAGGGATTTACTGGTCAGTGGACTGCTTCCGCTGTCGCCCAAAGTTTTTGAACTTGTCACTGACTTATTATGAATGCGCTGCAGGTGACGTATAAGGGAGGATGTTCCGAGGTGGTTAACGTCCTTACCCCTACTTATTACAGCTTGACAAAGGCAACACACGGCTTGACACCTGTTGTCCGCTTTTCTGTTGAAATACCTCCACACTGAAGAGCTGATTTTTTTGGTATTTTCACCAGGCATGTCAACGGCCATATTCCTCCCACGGACAACAGGTGTCTCCCCGGGTGCCTGACTTAAACAAACCACCTCACCATCAGAATGCTCCTGGTCAATTTCCTCCCCAGCGCCAGCAACACCCATATCCTCCTCATCCTGGTGTACTTCAACACTGACATCTTCAATCTGACTATCAGGAACTGGACTGCGGGTGCTCCTTCCAGCACTTGCAGGGGGCGTGCAAATGGTGGAAGGCGCATGCTCTTCACCTCCAGTGTTGGGAAGGTCAGGCATCGCAACCGACACAATTGGACTCTCCTTGTGGATTTGGGATTTCGAAGAACGCACAGTTCTTTGCGGTGCTTTTGCCAGCTTGAGTCTTTTCAGTTTTCTAGCGAGAGGCTGAGTGCTTCCATCCTCATGTGAAGCTGAACCACTAGCCATGAACATAGGCCAGGGCCTCAGCCGTTCCTTGCCACTCCGTGTGGTAAATGGCATATTGGCAAGTTTACGCTTCTCCTCCGACAATTTTATTTTAGGTTTTGGAGTCCTTTTTTAACTGATATTTGGTGTTTTGGATTTGACATGCTCTGTACTATGACATTGGGCATCGGCCTTGGCAGACGACGTTGCTGGCATTTCATCGTCTCGGCCATGACTAGTGGCAGCAGCTTCAGCACGAGGTGGAAGTGGATCTTGATCTTTCCCTAATTTTGGAACCTCAACATTTTTGTTCTCCATATTTTAATAGGCACAACTAAAAGGCACCTCAGGTAAACAATGGAGATGGATGGATACTAGTATACTTATGGATGGACTGCCGAGTGCCGACACAGAGGTAGCTACAGCCGTGGACTAACGTACTGTGTCTGCTGCTAATATAGACTGGATGATTGATAATGAGATGAAATCAATATATATATGTATGTATATATAATATCACTAGTACTGCAGCCGGACAGGTAGATAATATATTTATTAGGTAATGATGACTGATGACGGACCTGCTGGACACTGTCAGCTCAGCAGCACCGCAGACTGCTACAGTAAGCTACTATACTCTATAGTAGTATGTACAAAGAAGAAAGAAGAAAAAAAAACCACGGGTAGGTGGTATACAATTATGGATGGACTGCCGAGTGCCGACACAGAGGTAGCTACAGCCGTGGACTAACGTACTGTGTCTGCTGCTAATATAGAGTCTAGACTGGATGATAAATTATTGATAATGAGATGAAATCAATATAATATCACTAGTACTGCAGCCGGACAGGTACTATATATATTTATTATGTAATGACTGATGACGGACCTGCTGGACACTGTCAGGTCAGCACAGCACCGCTGACTGCTACAGTAAGCTACTATAGTAGTATGTTTAAAGAAGAATGAAAAAAAAAAAAACCACGGGTAGGTGGTATACAATATTATATATATATTTATATATATATATATATATATATATTATATACAATTATATATATATATATATATATATATATATATATTAAACTGGTGGTGATTGATTATTAAACTGGTGGTCACTTCAGGACAGGTCACGTTGCAACTTGCAACTAGTACTCCGAGGCCTAAGCAGACAATCACAAAATATATTATTATACTGGTGGTCAGTGTGGTCACAACAATGGCAGTGTGGCACTGACTCTGGCAGCAAAAGTGTGCACTGTACGTTATATGTACTCCTGAGTCCTGCTCTCAGACTCTAACTGCTCCCCACTGTCAGTGTCTCCCCCACAAGTCAGATAATACACTTACAGTCACACTATCTAATCTATAAATATCACTTCAGCAAGTAGTATAGTAGTATACAGTAGTACTCCTCCTAATAATGCTCCCCGAAAATACTGTGTCTCTCTCTTCTCTAAACGGAGAGGACGCCAGCCATGTCCTCTCCCTATGACTCTCAATGCACGTGTGAAAATGGCGGCGACGCGCGGCTCCTTATATAGAATCCGAGTCTCGCGATAGAGACTGCCGATAAAGGTGGGGCAGTGGTGGTCCAGGATTGGACCGATTATGACTTTGAGGTGAGTCGGCAGTTAGCAGACACCACAGTATATCGTAAGGTCAGGACCAATCCGATACCCTCCATTAAGAAGACTATCGATCAGAGTCTACGGAGAGGACTTGAGAGTAATTGGATTGATCAGGATTTGTTTGATTATATGAGTATAGAGGAGCCTAAGTGCCCGATTATTTATACACTCCCAAAAATACATAAATCACTGATCAAACCGCCGGGACGACCGATCATTGCAGCTGAAGGCTCTCTATTACAGCCCATAGCTAAATGGGTTGACTCTATACTTCAACCACATGTCCGCACCTGTCGCAGCTACATTCGCGACACTAGCGACTTTCTGTGTCTACTCGGTCAGACTGAGATACCCAAGGGCAAATACCTTCTATGTACTATGGATGTACAATCGTTGTACACGATTATACCACACATGGAAGGGATTGAAGCCATTAAAGGGGTACTCACTCTTAATCCAGTGGAAAATATACCTACTGAATTTGTCCTTGAGTTAATTCAACTTGTACTAGATTTGAATCATTTCAAGTACAAAGATAGCTACTTTCTGCAAGTATCGGGCACAGCTATGGGCTCCAACCTGGCGCCCGCATACGCGAATTTATACATGTCTAACTTTGAAGAGACATATATTATGCCTACATATGGCTCCAGGATCTTGTTTTACAAAAGATTCATTGATGATGTCTTTCTAATATGGAATGACACTCAGGAAACCTTTTTAGAAATGGTAAATAATCTCAATACACTACAGAGTCCTGTTAAATTTACCAGTGAGAGCTCAGATCATACCATACATTTTTTGGATGTTGAAGTGTCCATTAAAGATGGAAAATTTGTGACATCAGTATTTAGAAAAACAACGGATCGAAACACTACTTTACTAACCAGTAGCTTTCATCCACCCTCTCTAAAAAACAATTTACCTATTTCTCAATTTTTACGAGTTATGCGCATAAATAATGATGCGGACAATAGAGAGAAACAACTGACAGAAATGAAAGAGAGGTTTATTGAGAGAGGTTACTCAAACAAGGTGATCAATAATAGTCTACGTAAGGCTAGACGTAAATTCAACGAGACCACACCTGCAGCCTCGAACATCGATTATCGTATGGTCTTTACGACCAAGTATGATAATTATGCACAGTTTACACGTAAAACCCTACATAAACATTGGCCAATTGTAAAGTCTGATCCTGGGTTACCTTTTACACATATGAACCCACCCATGATGGCCTATAAACGTGGACCTAATCTGAGACAGATTCTTATGAGACCGACAGCAGTACCTGTGACTAAATTGAATTTTCTTCAGATCATGAGCAGCAAACCAGGCTGCTTCTCGTGTGGTAAATGTACCACATGTAGATCTCTTCTTACGGGTCCTACGTTTCCACATCCCCACTCGGGGAGAAACATTAAAATCAAATATCATCTTCACTGCAGGTTAGACTTTGTGGTTTACACACTAACGTGTCCATGTGGATTACATTACGTAGGCCTGACCACCCGCTGCTTTAGAGAAAGAATGGCCAATCATCGGTTGTCCATTCGCACGGCTATTCAAACGGGTACTACCGACAAACCTGTTGCTAGACATTACCTACAGAGAGGACACCAGGTGGCTAATATTAAATGCAGACTTATTGACTGGGTCCCACCATTGTCTCATGGTGGGGACCGCACGCTTGTTTTACGACAACGGGAGAGTTTCTGGATCTCCCACCTTAATACAGTCTCACCAAAAGGCCTTAATGAACATTCTGCCATGAATGTCTTTCTGTGAGTCATCTCTGCCGTCTGGTTTCCAGCAGCCCCTTATCCGTTTATTAAATTTAAAAATTCCCATGATAATATACCAGGGTTAATCCACCCCCTAGTAATAGTTCATTAGTATGCTAGAGTTGGGAATACAATAGGCTAGGGACTCGGTGAATATGGAATGCTCAATCTGTTATGGACATATCAGAACGACACCGCCTATATACTGCCAGGCCTTATTTACCCTTGATGTTCTTGAGACCTATTTCTGTATTAGTATTTAATTTTTCCTAGTTCTTAACATCAGCATTAGATTATACGTGTTAAAGGTTATTGTTATTACCAGGGTCGAGCAGAGGTTAGGTTGTGTCAGACCTAATATGTCCTATTTTAATATGTTGTTTATTTCTTTTTTGTGTAATAATTTTTTTGTGAATATATTTTTGTGTGAGACACCGCGTCATCTTGATCACTACAACACACACAGTGGAGAACTTTGAGATCTGGTTAAACCAGTGTATCTACATATTTCAGCTCAGTACTATACATTCTGTATGCCTGCATTTGTATTCAAGCACACAATAAGTTGGTATATCCTTATTTTTGTGATTAGAGTAATACCCACGAGTGTCCTGTACCAGTGGACGTTCTGAATAGGAGCGAGTCCCTGCACCCGGCTGTGGAACGCAATTGCGTTCCAGAGTTACTATGGTGATTGGTGCGCAGGTCATCTATGGACTGGAAGGACATCTGACATCATCGTTTCCTGGGACGGGGAGCGCACCGAGTTGTGTGACTGAGTATTTGTCTTGGACGCCCGGCACTTCCGGTCGCGTGGTCGTGGAGCGCATTGCGTTCCACGGACGGCACTTAGCTGAATTTCATATAGATTATGTACACTCATGGGAGGTTTTTTGAACGTCTGAGTAGGTCAGACGTCTGGAGCCGGTGGTGTGATTATGTTGGGCTGTAAGCCCGCTTGTACCCGTGATTTTGAGAGTAATGGGTGTTCTTTCTGAGATGCACGACCCACTTCCGGTTAGTGGGTATATAAGGAATGGTGAGTAGGGGTACAGTAGTGTGGCTGCTGAGGCTGGTATGACGATTAAGACTGGGTGAGTACCTTGATGCATCAGATGAGTGGTAATAAGACCTTTTCAGTAATGCTTTTCCAGTGAATGTTTCACTGACTGAAAGTTTGATTATATATTCCACACTTGCTTTATAGAGACTTATGGAGTTGTCTAAGTTGTCTACAGGAGTTTGTTAACCACACGTGTGAGTATTCTAAACTGTACAAGCACAATAGGGGTGGTGATTAGCTATATTCCTTTCAGTGATATTGATGTAGATGCTACTATAATTTTTTAGAAACCACATCTCATATGATCATTGAAGCCGTGCAGCTACGGTATTGTCCAAACTGGATATATTGATTCATCAGAGTAAGTTTGCTCTAATTATTTTCACACTTCTGGCCCCTGTGTTCCATAGAGCACCACAGATTTACTGATAGTGTGCATTGATGGTGAGGGTATTCACCTATTTCATCTCCGGTGTCCCTTTTTGCCTCTCACTGGGTGCGTGGTGATCTTTAATGACACGGTGGCACACGACAATGTGCTTTTTGTGTTTTAAGTTTGTGTAATTTTTGTAACATTTTGTAAATCTATGTATGTATTGTTTATTTTTTATTGTATTGTAGAAATCAATATTTGATGCCTTGTGAGCATGAATTATATTTTGAAGCTTGTCTTGAGAAAGATCCCGAATTGAGGATCGAAACGTCGACTGAATAAGCCGAATTTCTATCAATAAAACTTATGTGAAATATGAAAAGTTGCTACAAATCATTGATTGGATGAGTGCACCTCCATTTGTTTGGACTCTTGCGCAATTATATATATATATATATATATATATATATATTAAACTGGTGGTGATTGATTATTAAACTGGTGGTCACTTCAGGACAGGTCACGTTGCAACTTGCAACTAGTACTCCGAGGCCTAAGCAGACAATCACAAAATATATTATTATACTGGTGGTCAGTGTGGTCACAACAATGGCAGTGTGGCACTGACTCTGGCAGCAAAAGTGTGCACTGTACGTTATATGTACTCCTGAGTCCTGCTCTCAGACTCTAACTGCTCCCCACTGTCAGTGTCTCCCCCACAAGTCAGATAATACACTTACAGTCACACTATCTAATCTATAAATATCACTTCAGCAAGTAGTATAGTAGTATACAGTAGTACTCCTCCTAATAATGCTCCCCGAAAATACTGTGTCTCTCTCTTCTCTAAACGGAGAGGACGCCAGCCATGTCCTCTCCCTATGACTCTCAATGCACGTGTGAAAATGGCGGCGACGCGCGGCTCCTTATATAGAATCCGAGTCTCGCGATAGAATCCGAGCCTCGCGAGAATCCGACAGCGTGATGATGACGTTCGGGCGCGCTCGGGTTAGCCGAGCAAGGCGGGAAGATCCGAGCCTGCTCGGACCCGTGTAAAAAACCTGAAGTTCGGGCGGGTTCGGATTCAGAGGAACCGAACCCGCTCATCTCTACTAAATATCACTATAGTTATGCACTTGTTCTTAACTAACACTGTCTAAACGACATGTAGAATACTTATGTGTCCTGTAAATGCACAGTGCTGATGATGCAGTCGGCATTACAGAGGAGACATAGCCTCCCAGGATCAGCGCAGTTGTGTGTAATGGCGCCCAAACGCTGACAGGGAGCGAGCGAGACAGAGAGATGCAGCTCCAGGGCAGGAACATTTACTCTAAATGGCGCACAGGGTCTGGGGGAGGGGCTACAGGCCAGAGTCTTATCCCCTTGCTGGACTTCACCACCAGGTGCTGCGGGCCTTAATAAAATGGATTATAGCCTAATCCGACCTGTGCCCTTGCCCTGGTGGTCTAGTGGGGTACCTGTACTGCCACAGTGTCCACGCCAGCGCGCGCGGCCCGCCACGGTGGAAAGCGATCTACAGCGGGTCCCGCCTGGCGGACCCTCTAACCTCCTCCCTGAGTGCGGCCATGCGATCCTGGAGAACTTCAGTTAGTGTGTGCCCTGGGTGAAGAACCGGAGCCTCCGCTGTAAGTACCCGGCAACCAGGGCGTGGGAGTATACAGCGCCGCTGGGGAGGTGATGGATCTGCAGCAGGAGATATCAGAATGATATCTAGCACTAGAGTGCCTCTGCTGCAGCCCTTGAAGTCTTCTATCTTCTTTAAAAAAGCTCTTTTCAGGGGCAGCTGGAGCAACGTTGCCTGTTAGTGTCCTGACTCCTGTGCACGGAGGCGGGGTTATAGAGGGGGCGGCGCTGAGCATCTTGGAAACAGTCAAAGCTTTTAGTCTGTTGGTTCCTCAGATCAAGATCCTACTCTACACCCCGATGATATTCCCTGTGGAATACCAGTGTACCCCGCTGCAGAAATATGGCTTAAGTAAAATTTAGCGTTTATATTTATTTTACAAGGCGATTGTGTTCTGTTAGATTGTAAGCTCTTTTGAGCAGGCTTCTTGCTCCTATTGCTTCTCCAAAATGTGCATGTGCTAATATGACAGGATTATACGGAATGTAGGTACCCTCCAACATGATGCCACTCGTCTTGGAGGTCTTTTAATCTTTGGTGTGAACGGTATATAGATAGATGATATTTGATTGATTGATTGATAGATAGATAGATAGATAGATAGATAGATAGATAGATAGATAGATAGATAATAGATGAGAGATAGATAGATAGATAGATAGATAGAAGATATATAGATAAATGATAGATAGATAGATAGATAGATAGATAGATAGATAGATAGATAGATAGATAGATAATAGATGAGAGATAGAAGATAGATAGATAGATAGATAGATAGATAGATAGATAGATAGATAGATAGATAGATAGATAAATAATTGATAGATAGATAGATAATAGATATATATATGTCACGATCCGGGTATCTGGACGCCATTTCTTACCCATCAGATGCCTCCTAAGGCTGGCTCAGCGCTCCAGGACCGGATCCCATCTGTTATCCTAATGTTCACATTCCTGCATCCTCTCCTGTCACTCTGGGACGCTGTCACAGTAAACGCCTTATTACATCTGGCATGGCGTCTCCCGCGGCCTCCGCCGCCGTCCCTGAGCTTCTGCATGCAGAGTGTCAGAGTGGCGATTACGTCAGCCGCGGCCTCCGCTGTGTCCGCGTGGTTGGATGTGCACTTGTCAGCCTGGCGTCTCCTGTCTCCAGTGGCCGGCGCCGCCATTACTGTTTTCATTACCACATGGATTACAAACCAAACTTCCCTCCAAGTGTCTGCATGGGCGCAGCCATCTTGGATTCTGTCAGCTGATCATTTCCTCCAATCTGTTGTCAGTATTGTTAATCTGCATAATTGCCTAGCCAATCCCTTCCTTGCTGCAGGTATAAATACACTGTGCCTGAGCAAGGAAGGCGTCAGTGCTTTGGTTGTCAAACCTAGTTCCTGTTTGTCTCTCTCCTGTGATTGTCTCCCAGGTTCCGGTACATCTCAGCCCCTACAACTGAGGCTGCCTCCCGTCAGCTCAGGCCCTCAGTTGTGACAGTAAGCACTGACCTAATGAATCCAGCCGGAGACCAGGATCAAGCGGCCAGGCCGATGCAAGAACTGGCAGCCCGACTAGAACATCAGGAGGCTGCACAGGGCCACATCATCCGCTGTCTCCAGGATCTCTCTACTCGGCTGGATGGGATTCAGACAACTCTCCGTGGATCAGGCGCGTCTGGTGCGTCAACCACAGTGACTCCAGCTATAACCCCACCCACCTTACCCATTTCTGCTCCACGTCTTCATCTTCCAACGCCAGCAAAATTTGACGGATCTCCAAGATTCTGCAGGGGATTTCGCAACCAGTGTGAGATTCAGTTTGAGCTACAACCTGGCAATTTTCCCAGTGACCGTACAAAAATTGCCTACATTATTTCTCTTCTCAGTGGCTCAGCCCTTGATTGGGCATCACCGTTATGGGAGAGGTCCGACACCCTGCTATCTTCCTACACTGTCTTCGTGTCAACATTCAGGCGCATCTTCGACGAGCCAGGCCGGGTAACCTCAGCTTCATCCGAGATTCTCCGTTTACGCCAGGGGTCACATACTGTAGGACAATATCTGATACAGTTCCAGATCCTGGCATCCGAACTGGCATGGAACGACGAGGCCCTGTATGCTGCATTCTGGCATGGCTTATCTGAGCGTATTAAAGATGAGTTAGCTACCAGAGACTTACCTTCTAAGTTAGATGAGCTAATCTCACTCTGCACGAAAGTTGATTTACGTTTCAGAGAGAGAGCAACTGAGCGTGAAAGATCATCTGCTCCAAAATCTTCTGCTCCTCCTCCTCGTCAACTGTCACCATCTAAAGATGAGCCCATGCAACTTGGCCGTTCCCGTTTAACTCCTGCTGAGCGCCGAAGACGTCTCTCCGAGTTTCTCTGTCTCTATTGTGCAGCTCCGTCTCACACCATTAATGCCTGTCCCAAACGTCCGGGAAACTCCAAATCCTAGCTCGCCAAGGAGAGGGCCGGCAAGGAGTAATGATCTCCTCTCCATCTCCTCAAGATTGTAATCTCCCAGTCTCGCTTCAAGTTGCTCAACGTTATCGGAACGTCATTGCCCTCCTTGATTCCGGAGCAGCTGGGAACTTTATTACCGAAGCCTATGTTAAACGGTGGTCCCTACCCACCGAGAGACTTCCTTCGTCCATTTCTTTAACTGCCGTGGATGGCAGCAAAATTTTTGATGCAGTCATTTCTTTAAGGACTCTACCAGTTCGTCTGAGAGTGGGAGTTCTTCATTCCGAACTTATTTCTTTTTTAGTGATTCCAAGAGCCACACATCCTGTGGTCCTGGGCCTTCCATGGCTCCGTCTTCACAATCCTACAATTGATTGGACGACTACGCAAATCCTGGCATGGGGTTCCTCCTGTGCTGAGACATGTTTGTTTAAAGTATTGCCTGTCTGTTCTTCCTCCCCCAGGTCGTCTGATGTTCCACCTCCTCCATATCAAGATTTCACGGATGTGTTCAGTAAAGCTTCTGCTGATATCCTTCCTCCTCATAGAGAATGGGACTGTCCGATTGATCTCGTTCCAGGGAAGGTTCCACCTCGAGGCCGAACTTATCCGTTGTCTCTGCCTGAGACGCATTCTATGGAGGAATATATTAAAGAGAACCTAGCAAAGGGGTTCATTCGACCTTCTTCTTCTCCAGCCGGCGCAGGCTTCTTTTTTGTAAAAAAGAAAGATGGTGGTCTGCGGCCGTGCATCGACTACAGAGGTTTGAACGACATTACCATCAAGAACCGTTATCCTTTACCCCTGATTACTGAGCTCTTTGACAGAGTTAGCGGAGCTACCATCTTTACAAAGCTGGACTTGCGAGGTGCATACAATCTCATCCGGATCCGTGAGGGTGACGAGTGGAAGACCGCCTTTAACACCCGTGACGGACATTATGAGTACCTCGTCATGCCCTTCGGATTGAGCAATGCTCCAGCTGTCTTCCAGCATTTTGTCAATGAGATCTTCAGAGACATTCTATACCGTCATGTCGTGGTCTATCTAGACGATATCCTCATTTTTGCCAACGATTTAGAGGAACATCGTTTTTGGGTTAAAGAGGTTCTGTCCCGTCTCCGTGTCAATCATCTCTATTGCAAATTAGAAAAATGCGTCTTTGAAGTCAAGTCCATTCCGTTTCTAGGGTACATTGTGTCCGGTTCCGGACTAGAGATGGATCCTGAGAAACTACAAGCAATCCAAAATTGTCCGGTACCCTTAACCCTCAAAGGGGTCCAGAGGTTCTTAGGGTTCGCCAACTATTACCGAAAGTTTATACGAGACTTTTCCACCATTGTGGCGCCTATTACTGCTTTCACTAAGAAGGGTGCTAACCCGTCCAAGTGGTCTGAAGAAGCCATGCAAGCATTTCATCTTTTAAAACAAAGGTTCATCTCTGCGCCTGTTCTGAAACAGCCTGACATCGACTCTCCTTTCATCTTAGAGGTGGATGCCTCCTCCGTTGGAGTAGGAGCGGTGTTATCTCAGAGGGCTAAAGATGGCCATTTACACCCTTGCAGTTTCTTCTCCCGGAAGTTCTCCCCAGCTGAGCGCAACTATGCCATTGGCGACCAGGAGTTGCTAGCCATCAAGCTCGCTCTAGAAGAGTGGAGGTATCTGTTGGAGGGAGCTTCTCATTCAATCACCATACTTACAGACCACAAGAACCTTTTATACCTGAAGGGCGCACAGTGTCTCAACCCTCGTCAGGCCAGATGGGCACTTTTCTTTTCCAGGTTCGACTTTAAACTCCAGTTCTGTCCGGGCTCTCAGAATCGCAAGGCCGATGCCCTTTCCCGCTCATGGGAGCAAGAAAATGAGTCAGAGTCTTCAGACAAGCATCCTATTATAAATCCGTTGGCATTCTCCACGGTAGGGATGGACTCTACGCCCCCATCAGGGAAAAGTTTTGTGAAGCCGATGCTAAGGAAGAAGCTCATGCATTGGGCCCATGCTTCCCGTTTTGCCGGACATACAGGTATCCAAAAAACCCTGGAGTTTATCTCTAGGTCCTATTGGTGGCCAACTCTGAAAAAGGACGTCTTGGAGTTTATCGCATCTTGCCCAAAGTGTGCCCAACATAAAGTATCCCGCCAGTCGCCTGCGGGGCAACTGGTTCCACTATCCGTTCCCCGTCGACCATGGACCCACTTGTCGATGGATTTCATTACAGACTTACCCATGTGCAACAAGTTCAATACCATCTGGGTGGTAGTTGACCGGTTCACCAAGATGGCACACTTCATTCCTCTCACCGGTCTTCCGTCAGCTTCCAAGTTGGCTCAAGTATTCATACAAGAGATCTTCCGACTCCACGGTCTTCCTGAAGAAATTATCTCAGATCGAGGAGTTCAATTCACAGCCAAATTCTGGCGAAGTTTATGTCAAGTCCTCCAAGTCAAGCTAAAGTTTTCCACGGTTTACCATCCTCAGACCAATGGTCAAACATAGAGGGTGAATCAGGACTTGGAGGCCTTCCTCCGCATCTATGTGTCCTCCTCTCAAGATGACTGGGTTCAATTACTTCCCTGGGCCGAGTTCTGTCATAACAACCAGTATCATTCTTCATCTGCTTCAACACCATTCTTCACTAACTTTGGATTCCACCCTAAAGTTCCTGAGTTCCAACCGCTTCCAGCAACTTCTGTTCCCGCAGTGGATATCACCTTGCATCAGTTTGCCAATATCTGGAAGAGCGTACGATCAGCTCTGCTCAAGGCATCGTTCAGGTACAAGAAGTTTGCGGATAAGAAGCGTCGAGCAGTTCCTGCTCTCAAGGTGGGTGATCGGGTATGGTTATCCACGAAGAATTTGAGGTTAAGAGTTCCCAGTATGAAGTTTGCACCTCGCTATATCGGTCCTTTCAAGATTGAACAAGTCATCAATCCTGTTGCTTACAGACTCCAGTTGCCTCCCTTCTTAAAAATACCCAGGACATTCCATGTTTCCCTGTTGAAACCGCTGATCTTGAATCAGTTTCATTCCTCACTTCCTCCAACTCCGAAAGTCCAAACTCAACGAGGCGTTGAGTATGAAGTGGCCAAGATCCTGGACTCACGTCACCGTTACGGTCAACTACAGTATCTTATTGACTGGAAGGGTTACGGCCCTGAGGAACGTTCATGGACCAATGCTTCTGATGTCCATGCTCCTGCCTTGGTCCGGAGATTCCATTCCAAGTTTCCTCAAAAGCCAAAGAAGTGTCCTGGGGCCACTCCTAAAGGGGGGGGTGCTGTCACGATCCGGGTATCTGGACGCCATTTCTTACCCATCAGATGCCTCCTAAGGCTGGCTCAGCGCTCCAGGACCGGATCCCATCTGTTATCCTAATGTTCACATTCCTGCATCCTCTCCTGTCTCTCTGAGACGCTGTCACAGTAACGCCTTATTACATCTGGCATGGCGTCTCCCGCGGCCTCCGCCGCCGTCCCTGAGCTTCTGCATGCAGAGTGTCAGAGTGGCGATTACGTCAGCCGCGGCCTCCGCTGTGTCCGCGTGGTTGGATGTGCACTTGTCAGCCTGGCGTCTCCTGTCTCCAGTGGCCGGCGCCGCCATTACTGTTTTCATTACCACATGGATTACAAACCAAACTTCCCTCCAAGTGTCTGCATGGGCGCAGCCATCTTGGATTCTGTCAGCTGATCATTTCCTCCAATCTGTTGTCAGTATTGTTAATCTGCATAATTGCCTAGCCAATCCCTTCCTTGCTGCAGGTATAAATACACTGTGCCTGAGCAAGGAAGGCGTCAGTGCTTTGGTTGTCAAACCTAGTTCCTGTTTGTCTCTCTCCTGTGATTGTCTCCCAGGTTCCGGTACATCTCAGCCCCTACAACTGAGGCTGCCTCCCGTCAGCTCAGGCCCTCAGTTGTGACAATATATAGATAAATAGCTGATAGTTAATAGATAGATAGATAAATAAATATATGATTGATTGATAGATAGATAGATAGATAGATAGATAGATAGATAGATAGAGAGATAGATATACGATAGATAGATAGATAGATAGATGATATCTGATTGATTGATTGATTGATTTATAGACAGATAGATAGATAGATAGATAGATAGATAGATAGAGAGAGAGATAGATAGATAGATAGATAGATAGATAATAGATAGTTGATAGATAGATAGATAGATAGATAGATAGATAGATCGATAGATAGATAGATAGATAGATAGATAGATAGATAGATTTTAGAAAAGAAGACTTTAAAATAAAACTTATGGAAAATAAATTTTGGCTGAGGACAGTTTCTTATTGTAGTATTTAGAGTTTTGGGAAGTGAGTTCCTGCTGACATATAGCACTGGAGATAAGTAAATCTGGAAGTCTATGAGATGTGGCAATAGTAAATTAAATATGTCGCCAGCTACTATATGTAATGATAAACAGAGTCTCTACTGTGATTATCTGCTCACAACACAATCGCATACTTCCCAACTGTCCCAAATTTCATGGGACTGTCCCATTTTTTGGGGACTGCCCCGTTGTCCAACCCGTGGGGCACATTGTCCCGCGGTGGGGAGGTAGTTGGGAAGCTACCTTTGAAAAATCTGCAGGCTATACGCAGCGAAACGCGTTAGGTCTTATTGACTAGGTCAGGACGTTTTATTCATCTGGATCCGAACCAGCCCTTGACATTCATCCATCTACCGGGAGGGTCTCAGAGAGGATACCGACACACTGCCAACACCGTATTGCACGAGAAACCCACCAACTAAACAGGACTCTTCCAGCTGCCATTCCCTGTAACGGGGCACTGGAGGTTGCAACATTGACCGGACTCTGCACACTGCCAAGAGACTCCTGCTGCATTGCACTGTATTTCTAAGGAGGGAACTCTTTGGAACGGACGCCTTCATTGATTCAGTTATATACCTCCTGACCCGTTACCCATGGTGATATATACCTTTCTTAACTTTGCACATGAATTCATGACACATGTTTAGTATGCATTTGTGATTTTGTATTAAATTGTTTATTTTACATGTATTCATTTGGAATTAGCGATTGTTTTTCATATACAGCGCAGCCTCTTCCTGCTCTATTCTGTATGTATGTGGGAGCGACTCCCCTCTAACCTTTGGCTGCAGCATGACAAAGGATCCCATACACCCAGGGCACCAATATAGACGAGCAGCGGTGATACAGACGCTGTGCGCACGCACACAGCGTCTAGTCACAGGACACAGAAGGACTGGGGGCATGCTATCAGCTCACAGTGCGCTGGACATGCCCCCTCAGTGATGAAAACAGGGCGTGACTAGTGATGGCGGCACTCCAGCGAAGCCACACCCCCTTTTCCTTATGGCAAGCCCCCTTTTCAGTTGCGCTAGACAGTCCCGCTTTGCCTCTTCCAGAAGTTGGGAGTTATGCGATAGCTTAGTGCAGCGGTTCTCATACCTTGTGCTGTGGCTCCCTGGGGTGACTCGGGACACTTACAGGGATGCCTCAGGACACTTGCAGGGGTGCCTCGGGACCCTTGTAGGGGCGCCTCGGGACACTTGCAGGGGTGCCTTGGGACACTTGCAGGGGTGCCTCAGGACACTTGCAGGGGTGCCTGGGGTTGGTGGTCCAGGACCAGTACAAATTATTTATGGTCAATGTAACTGGCTAGACCAGAGCTGGTGGCTGACAATCATAAACTATGTGGACATACAGAAGCCATTCCTGTCCCTCACCCCATACCTGACCCTGAAAATGACACAGAAACACAATTCACTTCATTTAATATTTCTGTCTGAATTTCTCAATAGGAAAACTTTGGCCTCGGGGCGCCATCAAATAAATTCTGATGCTCTAAGGCGCCGTGATTCAAAAATGTTTGGGAACCATTGTCTTAGTGGCATGGTCTAGAGCAGGGGTTCTCAAACTCGGTCCTCAGGACCCCACACAGTGCATGTTTTGCAGGTAACCCAGCAGGTGCACAGGTGTATTCATTATTACTCACTGACACTTTTTAAAAGGTCCACAGGTGGAGCTAATTATTTCACTTGCGATTCTGTGAGGAGACCTGCAAAACATGCACCGTGTGGGGTCCCGAGGACCGTGTTTGAGAACCTGTGGTCTAGAGCAGTGTTTCCCAACCACGGTCCTCAAGGCACACTAACAGTGCAGGTTTTAGTGATATCCAGGCTTCAGCGCAGGTGACTTAATTAGTACCTCAGTTATTTTGATTTAACCATCTGTGCTGAAGCCTGGATATCACTAATATCTGCACTGTTAGTGTGCCTTGAGGACCGTGGTTGGGAATGCCTGGTCTAGAGTATGGGTAAGCAACCCTTGGCACAAGTGCCACACGGTGGCACTAGAGGAAGTTTTGGGTGGTGAAAGGATTTGCCCTTATACCTTAACCCTCGATGTGATGGCCTCTTAGACGTCTGGAGTGTAAACTCTTAGCCACAAGGTACATGCACAACACAAGCAGTAAGAATTCACACTGTTTTATTGAATGTTTAACATTGGTATAAAAAGAGAACACATAAGGGTGTAACTGATAAGTGTAACAGGGCTCATTGGCTTAGGGGTGGTGCCCTAGTGGGGTACGTAGGGGTGGTTAATACTTGACATAACATAATTGGATATAGCAGTTGCTAGGCAGATGTTATATACGTTGCATCAGATGGAACTTAACACAAGATCTTTTAGTAACACACAGAAGTAGAAAAAGCAGGTTTCATCTAGTATAGAGCTGACCTTGGATGCCAGACCCACACAAGCCTGGTATCTGTATGAGAGACAAAGGCATCTAACACAGGGCAGCACGCATCCATTGCAAACACATAAGAGTTCATAAAGCATGTTTTAACCCTTCAATCCCCTCTTAGAATCATGATTATTATATGACATGATTCTTGAGTGAGGCTCCTTTCTTGTTTCTCCAGTTCTTGAGATATTGGACATAATCGTCGGGTCCCTCACTATCAGAGGAGGTGACAGGACTGGTGGTTATGTCATAATACATCAGGGCCTTATCAATGCCTTTGGAGGTAAGTTTCTTTCCACAGGGAATTACACAATAAACTATAATGCCTACAAGAATTAAAGTTACAAGTATGAATATGCTTATTTGCACAAGAGCCTGTTTCCAATTTTCAAACCACCCAAAATATTGGCTCCATGGGTTATCAATACCTGAATTTTTCTTAAGTTCTATGGATAAGGTTTCTAACTTGTTTATGGCTAAAGTAACCTTACCATTGGGACCAGTGTTGTCAGGAATATATGTACAACAGCCTTCCACCTTACTAATGTAAACACATGTACCACCTTTTTCTGCTAGAATCATGTCAAGGGCCATTCTATTTTGGAATGTCATTTGGGAAGTGGCTTCTAGCTGTTCAGCTATACCTTTAAGAGCATCTTTGGTATCATTAACAAATCTTTGTTGATTATAATATATATAATTAATCCAGGCTACGTTTTTATTTACAGTTACTATAGGAAACAATGATTCAAAACCCGCAGCCACCTCATCTCTAGCTTTGAACTCATTTGGAACACCTCTTGGGACCCCTATAGTATCAATGTATACGTGGGGGTCAAAGCTACCTCCTGGGAGTGCTCTTTTCTTTCGATTAGCAGGAGTATTAGAGGGAGGAGTGGGGTCATCGGTGATCATTAGGAGTGGCATTATGACTTTGGCCAGGGCACACTCACCATACCATGGTGTGTCTAATTTACTTCTAAGTTTCATATCCCCACATATGTAATAAATGTCGCCTAATGATCTAGTTTGGTTGACTAAAACAGTTGTTCTTTTATTTGCACAATACCCTGGTGGGAAGGTTTTTAAATTTCTCCCTGTGGTGATGTTAGATGTATAACAGGTATAGTTTCCAGGATATATGGTTATGGTATTTCCTGGGTTGGGATTTTTTGACAATATGGGATATTCCCTTTTCCACATTTCGCACTGACTGTCATTTGTTTTGGTGTCATTAAAAAGGCTGAAAAAACAATTTTCCTGTTCTAGGGGTATATTAAGGGGCACTGTACCTAGGTGGGGCCTAGATTTGCCACAGACATAACAGTTGCTTTTATTGTGTTTGTTAGCACTATACTTCATCCATTCCAACCAAAATTAATGTCAGAGAAACCAGTTTCAATAGCTAGGGTGTCTTCAAAGGTAGGGTTAGTAATAGCCACCATATCTTTAGAAGTGGCAATATGGGGCTTTAAAGGTTTGTTTTGGGGATATTTGCTATATCTATTTTTTGCAAATGATGGGCCATATTTCCAATCTGCTCCTGTATTCCACCCCACAGCTTCCCAGGAATTACAATTAGATCCATAATATCTAATGTCATAGTACCATTCGTCAGTAACACAAATATATACTGTCTCAGACATTCCTGATTTCCTTTTCTGCTGTATGAAATGTTTGTTGTCAGCAAGTTTAGGGAACATGAAATAATCAAGGATGTATGTGGCTACGTGTGTATTGGAGGAATTGTACCACAAGGTGGGGACCCCATCTGTTTGTGTGATGTCGACTTCACATATTGTGAGGTGAATGAGGGCCAGTAGGGCTATCGAGATAGTCCCCAGGATAGAGATAGGGGACAGGTTCTTCATCTTCTTCTGTTCTTCTTTCTTCGCTAGGTGGGAGGTCAGGGCTGTCTGCCCCGGTTCGTACCTCACTGGAATCACTTGCTTCCCTCTCTAGGTCTGGTCTAGGAACCTTTTTTACTCGGGATGCATGGATCCAGGTAGGACTTTCCTCTGTCAGGACTGCTGTTCGGGTAACTGCTACGACCTCTGTCTCTGGACCATAGGTGAAGTCTCCTGGGCTCTTGTTCCTGGGGAGCACCTTCACCACGACTCTGTCTCTGACTTTAAAGGGGTGTGTAGGTTCCTGTGGATTCAAAAGGGTTTTTACAAACAACCTCATGTTCAATTTCATTCAGTTTTGTTATCAGGGACCTGACATACTCTTTTCTGATGAGTTCTAGATCTCCTTCCTGTATTACTAGTGGTTTCTTAGCCCAGGGTGTAGGAAAAGGGTCTACCCATTAGTATTTCAAAGGGTGAGTATCCTAGAGTTTTCTGTGGGGTATTCAAGATGCTGGTGTTTAGCTTTATTAGGGTTGTTCCTGAGGCAAGTGATGCATCTGCTAACATACTGGTCCACAAGTGATTTGGCACTAGCAACACACAAAAATCATTGGTTAGTAGGAGGAGTGTTGTGGCTTCACCACGGTGACCAACACCACGGCACTGGGCAATGAGCAAAGGGGCACTGGACTGGGGCATACAGGGTTTCCCCTCTTTGCAGATTAATCCTGATTTAGGATTTTTTCTGCAGAATTGGGTAAGTCCAGTCGGAGAGATCAGTATTAGTCGCAGCAGCTTGAAGTTGAGTGAGCAGATGGACGTTGTAAAGGGAGGGACATGCTCTAGTGAGTGCAATGAGTTCTGCAGCTTGCGCGGACTGATAAGGTATTGGCAGGGTTTCCAACACAGTGTCAGGGAGGGTGACAATGGCATAGCCAGCCTGGTATGTATTGTCATTGGGCCTACTACAGGAGCCGTCAACAAAAACTATGTCTGCGCCTGGTATGGGAACGGGAGACATGTCAAGTCTGGGAGAAGTTTCAGCGTCAATGGAAGCAGCACAGTCATGTAGGTCGGGTGGTTCATCCTCGGGACCTTTCAAGCCTAAAAGGGCATTGAGAATGGGTGCAGGGCCAGAAGAACTAGCAGTGTACTTGATGGTAAGGGTAGGGTTACTCAAAAGGAGTACTTCATATCCACTAAGGCGTTGTGCTGACATGTGCTGTGTGTGCAAGCCTTTAAGTATTGCCAGGACATCATGTGTGGTGTGGAGTACTGTGATGTGGCCTAAAGTGAGGGTAGTGGCCATTTCTGCAACCATTGCACAGGCTGCCAAAGCCCTGAGGCAGGCAGGCATACCTTGCACAGACACTGGCATGACTTTGGAAAAAAATGCCACGGGGCGCAACTTCCCTCCATGAAACTGTGTGAGCACCCCCGCCATGGTTTTACAATTGTCCCTTGCATATAGATGGAAAGGTAGTACATAATTGGGGAGGCCAAGTGCCGGACTTTTCATCAACATACATTTTAAACTTTCATATGCAGTTAACATTTCTTGTGACCATTGTACAGTTTTAGGTTTGTCCTTCAGTGTGGCTTGTCTCAAAATGTTATCATAATAAGAGCAATCAGATATCCACTGTCTGCAGTAATTTACCATACCCAGGAAGGACAATAGTTCCTTCTGGGTAGTTGGGGTGACCAGGCCCAATACAGACTGTATGCGTTGTGGACTGACTTTCCTCTCTCCCTGAGTGAGCACAAAACCTAAGTAATCAACATGCTTTTTACACCATTGCATTTTTATTTTGGACACCTTGTGTCCACATTCACAAAGCCAGTTTAGTAATGAAACACCATCCTCTCGGCAGGCCTCCTCAGTTTTACTACAGAGCAGCAGATCATCTGCATACTGTAGCAGGACTGAACCATGGTGAGGTTGCCAGGGCCTCAATGTGGCCTGGAGACAACAGGTGCGTCAATAATCTGCACCAGGTAAGTTGTTTACCCTCAAAAGAAAAGGCAAAAAGTAATTGTGTCTGTGAATCTACAGGTATGCTGAAAAAAAGGCATTCTTCAAATCAATTACAGAGAAGAACTAGCATCTGCAGGGATTGCAGAAATGAGTGAGTTTACATCTGGAACAATTGGTGCAATTGGGACAATTAACTGATTGATCGCTCTGAGATTCTGTACAAATCTTATACTGCCATCAGCTTTGGCAACAGGGTTCACAGGAGTACAGTATGGTGATACAATATGTCTGAGAATACCCTGTTGTAAGAATTGCTGTATCACGGGGCGGAGACCTTCTATCTTTTCTGGTGAGAGGGGATACTGCATAGGTCAGAACACAAAACACTGGTTGTTGCACCGCTGTCCACTAAAAAGGGAATTTTACTTCCATTTATAATAAGTGGCAGCAGAGGTGAATCTTTACTATGACGGGAGAGTTGAATAAAGGCTGGGATACCCTCCTCCGGGCCCCGTCAGTGCGCGGGGTCTTTGGAATCTTCCCTGACTGCGGGGTTGGTTCTGTCTGTCAAAGCGTCTGGAGTTCTGATAGGCATGAGTGGGTGGGGAAATGAGTAAGCTTTCTGAGTTAAGCAAAGGTAAGCCAGCGTCATCTGTCCAGCAGTCCTTAAACCTTTTCCAAAACGCAGTAACAGACTATGAAGGTTTCTGTTTACAAGCTACAGCGACAGGCAAAAAGCACAGGCTTTAAAGACTTCCTTCATATGTGTATAGCTGCGTCCTTTGCAAGCTTTGCGCAAATAAGATATACAGCCATCGAGGGTAATGGTGGGCTTGGGGCAGTGTTTTACTATTATCTAAACTCTGGGTTATTGGTGCTAGGGATAGAGCTAGTGGACGCACCCTCCAGCAGTGGAGCTGGAGGCAATCCCATTTAGTGTGAAAGGGTTACTGCTGCCAAGAGATTTGTGTCTCTGAGCGCAGGATACATTGGAATGCAAAGGGGGGAGGGAGAGGGTTTTTTTTTGCAGCCTCGCTTCTGTGCTGTTGGGAACTGACATTTTTTCTTAAATCTCCATATAGAAAGGGTAATTACTGCCTTCCCGTAGGAATGGGTCCTGTCCTGCTTTCTCTGTCCATCCCGCTAAATTATCCACCCATGGGTTAACTAAATAATACTCTGAGGTAGAGTTGCGGGCGACATACATCTTGCATGTCTCACCAGGGAGGGGCGGGGGATATGCAGTTTTTTACTCTGACTAGAGCCCATTGTCAGACAGTAATATAAATCAACAATACAACTTTTAAAAGAAAATTATCTAAAATATACAACACTCTACTTACTTATACATGCATCAGCTTAACCAGTTAATTAGTCATTGACAATATCACAATATTATCTGTATAATGAGAACATGAAATCTTTTGACGGGTACGCTTACCATTCGTACAAGATGTCAGAAAAATACAGCGTTTTAAACAGGAAGCAAGAAAAGTGTTTGAGTAAAGATATCTGGCAGACGAAAACTTACCAGCCGTCTGGACCAAATATAAGAACTTATCTCACTACAAACATACAAGAATATATAGGCGATCAAATCGGGGTATTCTCTACGTTACGTATAGACCCCAGGTCTATGTTTTTTTAAGTATCCCAGATACTGACGTCTTTGGAGAATTGCGCTTGGACCCCGGGTCCTTTCTCAGACGTATTCTTTAAGTCCCAGACATTAAAGATTCTATGGTATCCCTGATACCTGTTTTATGCTTTTACATAAAACTTCGTAATATTAAGTCCCGGACTTAAATATTACCTTGTCACGTGTTCCCGGAACACTGACACGGATTCAGCTTCAGTGTATGACCGCAATCCTGTATGGCAAAGACAGACAATAAATTCTCTATTTTTACCATTCAGGGACGATCACTGAATTCCGGACATAGCCCCCAGCTGAAAGGATTTGCCCTTATACCTTAACCCTCGATGTGATGGCCTCTTAGACGTCTGGAGTGTAAACTCTTAGCCACAAGGTACATGCACAACACAAGCAGTAAGAATTCACACTGTTTTATTGAATGTTTAACATTGGTATAAAAAGAGAACACATAAGGGTGTAACTGATAAGTGTAACAGGGCTCATTGGCTTAGGGGTGGTGCCCTAGTGGGGTACGTAGGGGTGGTTAATACTTGACATAACATAATTGGATATAGCAGTTGCTAGGCAGATGTTATATACGTTGCATCAGATGGAACTTAACACAAGATCTTTTAGTAACACACAGAAGTAGAAAAAGCAGGTTTCATCTAGTATAGAGCTGACCTTGGATGCCAGACCCACACAAGCCTGGTATCTGTATGAGAGACAAAGGCATCTAACACAGGGCAGCACGCATCCATTGCAAACACATAAGAGTTCATAAAGCATGTTTTAACCCTTCAGGTGGCACCCATGGGATCAATCCATCTCCCACAATGCATTGCTCCTCTTCTCCTGATCCTCCTCCTCCTTCCTCACAGAGGAGGCCTTTTCAGTGTGCTGGACCCGCTCTAAATTAGGAATGGCCATCAGTGGGCTGTTCATCGATGGTTGCCATCAATGACACCATCGGTACAACCATCAACATAACCATCTATAGCGAATCATTGATGGTTTACACCACTCGATGGCTACCGCTAAAAAGTGCTGGCTGGACAGGGGGCCAATAAAAAAATGGGGTGGGGCTTAGTGGGTGTCAGGGGCGCAGCTATGCTCCGTGTCCCGGGACCTAGCAAAAAAGAAAAAATATTTGTTTATCCTGTGCCATCGATGGAGGGAAGCCATCTGGTTCTCTCCCATCGATGGCAAAAGCATCCGACATTGGCCATAAACCATCAATGAATAGGAAACATTGATGGCCGATCGCCATCCCTACTCCAAACCAGAGAGTGCCATCATGGCCTGCATACCTAGTGGAACCTGGACCTCTAGTGGGAATAAACCCACAGTCAGATAACCACAAAGTTCTGATGCATATCTTGATCTGCAGACTCCAAATGATCAGCCTTACCTGAGAGAACTGGCCTCACACGAGGGAGGATGGAGACGACACTGACAGGGTCACTAGCCACCTATTGCTCTGTACATGTGGTGCTGGTGACACCATAGAATACACCTAGAGGAAAGTGTTACCCGGTCTAGTGGAAAGGGAGATGGGTGATGTCATTGCAGATCATGCTGCGGGAGGCTCCCGTATTACCCCTCCGTCCCCCGGTCCCCCGCCAAGTTCTCCCAGTCCCCCGGATTCCCCCAGCCCCGTCTGAAAAAATCCGGACAGCGCATGCATGAGCCCGGGCGAGGTGTGGGCGGAGCTTAAGTAGGAGCTTGTAACATTGGCACCGCTGGGGAACGTCAGAGCCTCCCAGGCCAGCAGAGTCTGTAAACAGCCGGCTACTATGGAGAGGTTACAGCGCTGCTCCCTCTACACTGGCCGTGGCAGAAGCAGCGGATCCCTCCCCCCTCGCATGTTGGGAGCTGCAGACTGACATCCAGGAGGGGGTGTGATGGGGAGCTGCAGACTGACATCCAGGAGGGGGTGTGATGGGGAGCTGCAGACTGACATCCAGGAGGGGGTGTGATGGGGAGCTGCAGACTGACATCCAGGAGGGGGTGTGATGGGGAGCTGGCACGGAAAGCAGCTTTGGTCAGCTGGGATAGTTTGACAGTCCGGGTTGGCTGGGAGCTCATAGGAGAGGCTGTAGGAGGAGTGGCCGTTCCGAAGGTCAGTGTATATGGGCCCTCATTCCGAGTTGATCGCTCGCAAGGCGATTTTAGCAGAGTTACACACGCTAAGCCGCCGCCTACTGGGAGTGAATCTTAGCTTCTTAAAATTGCGAACGATGTATTCGCAATATTGCGATTACAAACTACTTAGCAGTTTCAGAGTAGCTTCAGACTTACTCGGCATCTGCGATCAGTTCAGTGCTTGTCGTTCCTGGTTTGACGTCACAAACACACCCAGCGTTCGCCCAGACACTCCTCCGTTTCTCCGGCCACTCCTGCGTTTTTTCCGGAAACGGTAGCGTTTTTTCCCACACGCCCATAAAACGGCCTGTTTCCGCCCAGTAACACCCATTTCCTGTCAATCACATTACGATCGCCAGACCGATGAAAAAGCCTTGAGTAAAATTACTAAGTGCATAGCAAATTTACTTGGCGCAGTCGCAGTGCGGACATTGCGCATGCGCATTAAGCGGAAAATCGCTGCGATGCGAAGATTTTTACCGAGCGAACAACTCGGAATGAGGGCCACGGTGTGTAGGCTGCTACTGTGCTGTGGGGTATTTGTTGGCTGGCATTGATCTGTGTGTGTGTGTGTGTGTGTGTGTGTGTGTGTGTGTGTGTGTGTGTGTGTGTGTGTGTGTGTGCGCGCGCTCAATTTAGGGGTAGATGTATCATCTGGAAATAGAATTTGACAACAGATGAGAACCACTTGGCCCATCTAGTCTGCACTGATACCGCCCTCCCCTCCCCTCCATGTATTACTAACTATATAAAAGATAGCATGATGACGTGCAGGCAATGTATGAACGGTCCATAGCACTGACTGTTCCGACACCTGTAGCTATCGAATTCAACAGCTGCATGGCGGCGATCCCCACATACCACAGCGAGGACAGAGCTGTCCCTGGCTGTGGCGGGGGTCGGCTCCGGGCTGCATAGGAGATAGTGAGAGTAGGAAGATCTCGCACATGCGTAGTGGAGCCGGCCGGGCAGGAAGACACAGCGCTAAGCTGATGTGCTGTGTCCTAAGGCGGGGATCACCGGAGCGGAAGTTTTCATTCCCCTGCGTCGCCAGACAAGATATTCATACATCCTGTCAATGTAGCTTCCTGCTTCGCCTCGGTAATGAGGCGAAACAGGAAGTATTATAGCAGCAAGATCCATTTTGCTATAATACATTGCACCCTTAGTTTCCACCTGCCACTGCATAATATCACCCTGAGCTGCAATTCACACGACCATAGGTGGAGACAGACACACTTCTTAGGCGTAGCATGACATATCAGCTCAGCGACGCCCTGTGCGACTTCTCATACTACTTACAATCTCCCTGAAACTAATTTCCAAAAGTAGGCAAGTATTTTGCAGATATCATCGGTATGTAGTTGGCAGGGCCAGATTAACAATGGGGCGGATGGAGCTCCAGCTCCAGGCCCCAGATAAAAATAGGCCCACCACTATGACAGGATTATGATGAATAACTGCCCAGATGGTCACATGGCTGCAATAAATCATAAGAATAAAAATGATATTTCTAATTTCCACACAAAGTGATGCCATTTGTCTACTTTTATGTATTTTGGGAGACATTGGGGCTTATAGTGTAGGTGGGAGTGTACATGTTCACATGGCACTGGCCACACCCACACAGCATTAGCCACACCTCCTCAACTTCTCACAATAGGCCGTTGATCATTTTCAGCTCCAGGCCAATGTGGACCTTAATCCGGCCCTGGTAGTGGGGGACAGAGGTGGGAAACACACCTGTTAGTGATTGGAGCTGGAGGACCCCCCACATAACCTCACATGCCCACCCAACTGCAATACACCCCAGAGCTCCACCCATAACCCCTCCGCCCATAGAAAAGGGGGTATACCTCATGAACATTATTTTACACCATGAACTGTTCTTTCCCACCTCTCTACAGAACAATCTGAGCTCCTGTATTGAAAGTAAAAAATAACAATATTGCATACCTCCCAACTGTCTCGATTTTTCGCGGGACAGTCCCATTTTTTGGGGACTGTCCCGCTGTCCCACCCGCGGGCCGCAGTGTCCCGCGGTGGGGGGGACAGTTGGTAGGCTCTGTCTGTCTCTGCCCTGCTTAGCAGAACAGCGGTGAATAGACACTGTGCGCATGCGCACAGCGTCTATTCAGTGCAGACAGGGGGAGAGGGGGCATGCCAGCGGCTCACAGATCGCTGGGCATGACCCCTCAGTGATGAAAATGGGGGCGTGGCTCGCGATCGCGGGTCCTCCGCAAAGCCACGCCCATTTTCATAGACCACGCCCCTTTCGGGAGCGTGTGTCCCTCTTTGGAAGGGGGCAAAGTTGGGACGTATGATATTGTTTTCATCTGCTATAGGCCAAAGGCTGCAGTGAGCTGGTTGGTCACTAGGCGACAGAGCAGCGGTCACTAGGCGACAGAGCAGCGGCACAAACACGCGGCAGTGTATAGCACATTGCTACACAGCAGTAACAGAAATGCAAAAGTGATGCAATAGTCCTTGAACAAAGTCGCACTGGGGTGCAGCAGCCTGTGGCACAGCATAGTGGGGTGCAGCAGCCTGTGGTACAGCATAGTGGGGTGCAGCAGACTGTGGTACAGCATAGTGGGGTGCAGCAGCCTGTGGTACAGCATAGTGGGGTGCAGCAGACTGTGGTACAGCATAGTGGGGTGCAGCAGACTGTGGTACAGCATAGTGGGGTGCAGCAGACTGTGGTACAGCATAGTGGGGTGCAGCAGACTGTGGTACAGCATAGTGGGGTGCAGCAGACTGTGGTACAGCATAGTGGGGTGCAGCAGACTGTGGTACAGCATAGTGGGGTGCAGCAGACTGTGGTACAGCATAGTGGGGTGCAGCAGACTGTGGTACAGCATAGTGGGGTGCAGCAGACTAGTACAGCATAGTGGGGTGCAGCAGACTGTGGTACAGCATAGTGGGGTGCAGCAGACTGTGGTACAGCATAGTGGGGTGCAGCAGACTGTGGTACAGCATAGTGGGGTGCAGCAGACTGTGGTACAGCATAGTGGGGAACAGTGAACAGAACAGTACAAACAAATTATGCAACAATATATATATTTTGAACTGGCAGCTCGGCTCACACTGTGTGGCGTCAGACCGCTTTTCCACAGGCGCACCGTGCAAACAAATACAATTTTCATTGCTGCCCCAAAAGCGCTCCCAGCATGCCCCGTTCAGCCCGTCACACCCTCCCAACACCGCGACGCTGCCCCGCAAATGCCCACTGCTGTTACTCTCATTGTGGCTGCATCCTTCCAGGATGTGGCTGATGCACACCCGCAGTTTATCTCTGAATAAAGACCAATATTCACATGTACACACACACACATTCCCGCTAGGGTACATTTTTTGGGGAGACAATTAACCTAACAGTATATTTTTGGAGTGTGGGAGGAAACTGGAGCACCCGGAGGAAACCCACGCAAGTACGGGGAGAATATACAAACTCCACACAGGTAGAGCCATGGTGGGAATTGAACCCACGACCTCAGTGCTGTGAGGCAGTAACGCTCACTACATTATCCGTACTACATACACACAGCCTCCCACCATCCCCTCCCCAGCTGCCGCGTCAGGGGGTGCCCAGCCAACTTCGTTTATTAACACCTCCCCCACAGAGCCGGATCTAGGCCTTGTGGCGCCCAGGGTGAAAAAATAGGGGCGTGGCTTCGGAGAGGGGCATGGTCAGTAATGTCCCCTGTAGCTGTGCTCCCAGTACTGTGCCCCCTGTACTGTGCCCCCTGTACTGTGCCCCCAGTAGCGCCGATCACCCCAAAAAAAATAATAAATGAATAAATAAATACTCACCACCCCCGCTACTGTTTCCCGACAGCTGCTGTCCTCCGTCTCCGGCCGCCGGCGCCGCTCCTCGGATCTATGGGAGAGACGTCATAACGACTCTCCCATAGCACTTTTGACTTTTTAAACTCAATTATGACCCCTAGCGTCTATGTGCTGGTCCCACAATGCCGTGCACAGCACCGGGGGGGCACCACCAGTAGCGGATCTTGCAACGGCGGCGGCACCGTCCGGACGGCGGCGCCCCGGGCAAAAATCCTGCGTGCCCGTAGCAAGATCCGCTCCTGCTCCCCCACCACAGACACACACCTGCAGAGTCAGTCACCAGACACTGTCTCGCCCGGCCAACCCGGCTCTGTCCCCATGGGAAGTGACAATGCGTGAGAGGAGCTGCACGCTGCCGCAGCCTCGCAGAATACTGTAACTATAAGGGGGCAGCTGCACTCTAGTGCATTATGTCTGCGCTCTGCTCCATTTAATAATTACACATAATCGGTCTGCTGAATTTCATGTCCTGCCTGTGGTTGCCTTGGCAGCGCCAGACCAAATGATTGTCAAGCCTAATGTAGCTGCAGGTCGGACGTTCCCCACCCCGTCTTAGATGGACACAGTGACAACACTTGTATTCCGCACAGCCAGTTGGCTGGACACCGCAGAGCAGTGCGCAGCATACAGCAGCGTGACTGGAGTAAAATGGCGTCCTGGCTATAGCGCCTTATATGGAATCCAAAACCCACGGGAATCCGACGCTGGGAGGATGAAGTTCGGCCTAAATCCGGAATCAAAGTCTGGTGGGAACACCCAAGTAGATTTGGATTCCATAAAGACGGAACCCCTCATCTCTAACCTTAGTATGGTCTTTGCGAGCTGTCATGTATTGTCCACTGAAGTAACGTCTCCAGTGGACTGGAGCATTCCGGAGGCAACATATAAAAACACAGAGAGAACATACAAACTCCACACAGAGAGATCCAGCTCAGGAATCACACCCTACCCCAGTGCTGTGAGGCCACTACGCCACCGTGCTTCCCTCATACATCTGAAACAGAAATGATAACAACATGGTGAGACTGCGCTGTGCGTCTGAGTGCTTTCACGTCCATGTGTCCCATGTGTTGCCTAAACGTCACAATGACTTTCCAAGGACCGTCCGAGACGAGGCCGGTTCCTTAACCCTTCGCCTGCGCGGCCGTCACTGGAAGCATTTATCTCCCCGTGGCTTGCAGAGGTTACAATAACCAGTTAGGATCACAGTCGCTGGCTGGGACCTCTGAAAGCTGATGCTGTTCCTCTGGTTTCCCTAAATGATCCGTCATCAGAACACTTAACTAATTAGCCGAGACGTGGAGCAATTAGCTGTTACATAATAGCTCCGACAGTGCTTTCCCAATGAATGGCATGAATTAAAGTTTTCACCTGTAGCTAAGAAGGATTTTCTGCGACACTAACCAGCCGCCACGTTGCTCCGCACTACAAACAGCGCGTGGTGACGGCGGATAAGAGCCAATTTCCTGTCGTCCATTACTGTTTACCTTGTTATCTTCCAATGTCAGACATAAAGGGAGCGATGCGCGGAGAGCCAAAGGCGCCAATCTGACACTTGCGGCATCTGTAACCTATGTTCCGATAGTCTAGAACATTCTGCATCTTTAGTGTCAGTCTGCACTTCATCCAGATAAGCGGATTCAGAGGTGAACACAAACACAAGCACCATTATTGCGCAGCTGAGCGTTTGTCTCCGACTGCGTTTGCATCTAAGTCGCACAGCGCAGGTGTCGTTATGGTCTCACAAAGGCCGTCGTATCGAGGATTTATTTGCAAAGTGACTGACAATTAGGGATCATTTGGGAGCGGAAATGGGCAGTGGCGGTAAAATCACTGGCGTGTTGTGACCGTTCTCAGGGCATGTTTCAGCCCGCGACTGCGATCCCGTGTACCGTAACAGTGGCTCCGGCGTCTAACTACCTGCGGCCATGCTGAGTGATCACAGGGATAATGAGGTCAATAAGCGGCTGATCTGAGACCGACGGCTTAGTACGCAGCCGCTGGGACTCGCAAAGCCGCCGGTGGCGTCTCAGTACAAATCCAGCTGCAGCGACAGTAGCGTGCACCTGTAAATTAGGCCCCGGGGCCAGTGTAAATTATTCTTTTATCAGCTTTCACATTTATTTATTTATTTTTACCCCAGTGCTGCCTAACCACTTGCCCAGGCGGGCTGCCCATCAGGGGCACAGGGGGGACCCCCGGCGGCCCCACCGCCTCCAAGCCCCACCTCCTTTTCTAATGTCTTACAGGGGGGTCCACACCGCAACTCTAAACCCATTATTTTTAATACTTACCCTCCGGAGTCCTGCGGCGCAGAAGCGTTGCTGCACAAATCACTGGGAATATGGCACAGCACCATTTTTCCGGTGTTTCGCGCATGCACAGTCAAAAAATCACTGGGAAAATGGCCGCCACTCGGTAGACCTCTGTCGGGTGGTCGGCTGTCATTTTTTTAATTAGAGCGTCAGCTTCTGACATCACGCAGCTGCCCTGAAAACTCTGCTGGCACGCCCCCATTTGGCCCACCATGCCCTCCCAACCACGTCGCCGCCCCGCAAAAGCCCTCTGTTGTCAATCACATTGCGGCCGCATCCTTACGCTCATATCGATATCCAGTCACAGCTCTAGCTACATGACATGAGACACTCCTCCTACGCGCGGACCGACCAGTAACGCCCATTCCAGCCATCAGTGAGAAGCGACACAAAAACACCCCAATCAGCATCACTCGAAAGTTGCGCATGCCGGCCACATTCGGACTTGCATTCAACTGTGAATCAGACCCAATGTGGGTAAACTGTTGTGTATACATGTACATAGTTACTGGTTAATGTTACCGGTGTCTTACATGGGATGTGAATGCGCAGAGCCAGCCTTACATTAGGTAATACTCAGGCGGTGCAGCATAGCTGCTGACACATTGCAGAGCATTGCTCTGCAAAAACTTTCTCTACCTCGGGGAATCAGGCCTGGACCACAAGGATTCTGGGAATTGTCTGAGACGCGCTTCATCATCCTAATGGCATGTGTCATGGACGACTGTTCTGGGAAGAGGGCGGGGCGCCAGAACGGGCGACTGTATCTACGCATCAGATGTCTTCGCCCTACGTCAGAATCTGAGAGGTTCTCAAAACACAGACACAGGATGGGGGAAACAAGCGGATGCAATTACTTCTTTACATGGCTGGAAATTCAGCAGCACCTATAGCAAAACCCACACAATCCCTCTACAAAGACGCTGGTATTCTACGCAAACACTGCGCAAAAGAGAGGAAGGCAACAGATCAGCAGAATTCTAGTACGCAGCCAGCAATATGGCCCCTCCCACTGTGGAGATTAAAATGCGGCAACAGAAGTTCTTGATTAGATTGGGCCTGATTCCGATTGGGACTCTGCCACTTCCGTGTCTGCGACTTTTACACAAAGTTCCTTATTACCAGTTATGTATATAGCGCACACATATTCCGCAGCGCTGTACAGAGAGTATTTGGCATTCCCATCAGACCCTGCCCCAGTGGAGCTTACACTCTATTTTCTATAATACACGCATACACAGTCACACTAGGGTTAATGTTGTTGGAACCAATTAACCTACCAGTATATTTTTTCCACACAGGAAGAGTCATGGTGGGAATTGAACCCATGACCTTAATGCTACGAGGCAGTAATGCTAACCACTACACCATCCATGCTGCCCCAAATGTGGCTACTCAGTCCTCCCGTAGTCTACATCTCTGCGTATGTCTGTACAAGGAGTGAGACGCCCCCTGTCAGCGCCCGTACACGCTGATATACCGATTGGTGCGTCATTAGATGCCACCATCACTCACGCCAGCCCTACGGCAGATGCAGCTTCTCCATCCGGATACGGACTCCTGTGAAATCAGCCAATGGAGAGTCCGGGGGCGGGCTAAATGGTGATTGACAGCCTGAGCACTGTGCTCCATACTGTGGCAGCGGCAGATACCCGGGGAAGGAAGCCAGGACATATGTTACATACAACTACACATGTATGTCCATATGTCCTGGCCAGCTTCCCCTGCACTTCCTGGATGGCAGCCGCCACTGCTGGTTATAAACATAATAAGGTAACAGCATATGACCCATTGCCTCCCTGAATGTCGGAGGCCCCACACGTCTGTTAACGGGCAATTATTTGTGTTGAGTGGAAGAGCGCTACTATGTAGATTCCATGTTGCCACTCCTCTAAGGAAGCTTCATACCCTGTACCAAGATGGCCACTAGAGAGCATGTGGGAACCATCTTGGAACTATATTAGAGTGTCACAGTGAGAGACAGTAGTCTTCCACTTAGCTCCAGTGGCACCCCGGAGACAGTTGTATATGCCAATTTAAAATACAAAAGACAGTGTTTGCTACCTGATGATTTTTGTGGCTTGCACAGCGGGGGTTAAGGGACAGACCAGAGCTAGATCACATGACCAGTGCTGTGTGGTTGTGGTGAGAGCCATGTGAGTGTGACCAGTACTGTGTGGGTGTGGTCAGAGCCACATGGGTGTGGCCAGTACTGTGTGGGTGTGGTCAGAGCAACATGAGTGTTACCAGTGTTGTGTGGTTGTGGTGAGAGTAGCCGTGGAAGATGATAGAATGGCTGAGAGTAGCAGGGGTAAGATAATGATGTGGCTGAGAGTAGCAGGGGAAGATGATAGAATGGCTGAGAGTAGCAGGGGTAAGATAATGATGTGGCTGAGAGTAGCAGGGGAAGATGATAGAATGGCTGAGAGTAGCAGGGGTAAGATAATGATGTGGCTGAGAGTAGCAGGAGAAGATGATAATAGAATGGCTGAGAGTAGCAGGAGAAGATGATAGTGTGGCTGAGAGTAGCAGGGAGAATATAATGGTGTGGCTGAGAGATGTAGGGGGAAAATTATGGTGTGGCTGAGAGTAGCAGGGGGAGATGATGGCATGGCTGAGAGACACAGGGGGAAGATGATGGCATGGCTGAGAGACACAGGGGGAAGATGATGGCATGGCTGAGAGACACAGGGGGAAGATGATGGTGGGGCTGAGAGATGCAGGGGGAGATGATGGCATGGCTGAGAGACACAGGGGGAAGATGATGGTGTGGCTGGGAAATACAGAGGGAAGATGATGATGTGGCTGAGAGATGCTGGGGAAGATGATGGTGTGGCTTGGAGATGCAGGGGGAAGATGATGGTGTGGCTGAGAGACACAGGGGGAAGATGATGGTGTGGCTGAGAGATGCAGGGGGAAGATGATGTGGCTGAGAGATGCTGGGGAAGATGATGGTGTGGCTGAGAGACGCGGGGGAAGATGATGGTGTGGCTGGGAGATGCAGGGGGAAGATGATGGATTGGCTGAGAGATGCAGGGGGAAGATGATGGTGTGGCTGGGAGATGCAGGGGGAAGATGATGGTGTGGCTGAGAGATGCAGGGGGGAGATGATGGTGTGGCTGAGAGAAGCAGGGGAAAGATGATGGTGTGGCTGGGAGACGCAGGAGGGAGATGATGATGTGGCTGAGAGACACAGGGGGAAGATGATGGTGTAGCTGGGAGATGCAGGGGGAAGATGATGGTGTGGCTGAGAGATGCAGGGGGGAAATAATGGTGTGGCTGAGCAAAGCAGATGAAAGATGACGGTGTGGCTGGCAGACGCAGGAGGGAGATGATGTGGCTGAGAGACACAGGGGGAAGATGATGGTGTGGCTGAGAGACACGTGGAAGATGATGGTGTAGCTGGGAGATGCAGGGGGAAGACGATGGTGTGGCTGAGAGACGCAGAGGAAAGATGATGGTGTGGATGAGAGACACGGGGAAGATGATGGTGTGGCTGAGAGATGTAGGTGGGAAGATGATGCTGTGGTTGAGAGACGCAGGAGGGAGTTGATGGCGTGGCTGGGAGATGCAGGGTAGAAGATGGCGGTGTAGCTGGGAGACGCAGGGGGTAGAAGGTGACACAGGTGACATGAATCTGGTTGAACCTCTGTTGTATAAAGATGATCTTGGTTATATTCCAACACAAACAGGAATTTTCTGGACCATGTGATTTACTACATGACTAGTGAATACCGAATGAGGACGCTGTCTGCCCAGGGAGAACATTTCTTCAAAGGTTCCTCCTCATTGTGAGAAACCACCACATAGGTAAGGTGCATATGGAATGGAAAAGAATGTTCCCAGAGTGGTGAGAAATGTGGGCGTGTCATGTTGACATGCCCCCATTTTCAGTGACCACGCCCCTTGTGGCATGTGACCACGCCTGTTTTTTTTATACACGCTTTCAGCACACACACAGTGCCACTGAAAAATGATTTCTACTTGCACCACTGCCCGCACCCTTGCTGTGACATACAGAACTATTCCAGAAAATGTAAAGTTACTGCCTCTTACCACCACTTCATATAGCGCAGGGCGTGATTCAGAAATGTATACAAATGCCATCACACCGGCAACTGCGGAGGCAGCAACCGTGTGACAATATGAAAATCTCGTATCTGCCAGGATTCGTATTGAAGCACCCACTGGCGGTGTCTCAGATTCGCCACTTGTGTACGAAGATGCAGGCATCAGACGCACATTCCTTTCTAAGTACCCCTATGGTCACAGAGCATGGCCGCAGGAAGTGAAATGCTGGAGGCACTGCTGCTGCGTATGAGATTGCAGACGTAAACTGCGACACGACTCTCAAATGATTGCGACACTTCTGCCTTTGAGACACACCTCCATTTACCTCCCCCCCCTCCTGCCATTCATTTTGCGAAAAATTCCTCATGGCATCCGCCGTCCACCGCAGTACATACATGCCTACTCTCCCAGCTCCCGAAAATTAGGTGTCCCTCCTGGCCCCCCATAAAAGTGGGCAAGTTTCCCGCTTTTCAAAGCAGCCCCCCTCACCCCCCTCCCCTTGGCCACCCACAGCAGAGAACAAGTGGGCGGTCCAAGGGGATCCGATGACGCGATTCGCGCTGAATTCAGTCATCATAGCTCCGCCCCTACTATACAGTGCCTGTTTTGTCTGCACTATATAGCAGGAATGGAGCCACAATGACGCGATTGTGACACCACGCCTCCAGATAGCCCACGTTGCTGGCGGCTATGCCCCCATGCGCCTACCACGCTGCCACCTCCCGGATGAGGGGGCAGCAAGATAGGCTACTATGTTGCGGCACATGCACAGTGCGACTTTTACACATATGCAGTGCGAATTTTATACATGTGCAGTGTGACTTTTACCCATATGCAGTGCAAATTTTATACATGTGCAGTGTGACTTTTACACATATGCAGTGCGAATTTTATACATGTGCAGTGCGACTTTTACACATATGCAGTGCGAATTTTATACATGTGCAGTGTGACTTTTACACATATGCAGTGCGAATTTTATACATGTGCAGTGTGACTTTTACACATATGCAGTGCGAATTTTATACATGTGCAGTGCGACTTTTACACATATGCAGTGCGAATTTTATACATATGCAGTGTGACTTTTACACATATGCAGTGCGAATTTTATACATGTGCAGTGCGTCTTTTACACATATGCAGTGCAAATTTTATACATATGCAGTGTGACTTTTACACATATGCAGTGTGACTTTTTTACATATGCAGTGTGACTTTTACACATATGCAGTGCGAATTTTATACACATGCAGTGTGACTTTTACACATATGCAGTGCGAATTTTATACATGTGCAGTGCGACTTTTACACATATGCAGTGCAAATTTTATACATATGGAGTATGACTTTTACACATATGCAGTGTGACTTTTATACATATGCAGTGGGACTTTTACACATATGCAGTGCGAATTTTATACATATGCAGTGGGACTATTACACATATGCAGTGTGAATTTTATACATATGCAGTGTGACTTTTATACATATGCAGTGCGACTTTTACACATATGCAGTGTGACTTTTACAAATATGCAGTGCATATTTTATACATGTGCAGTGCACATTTTATACATGTGCAGTGCGAATTTTATACATGTGTAGTGTGACTTTTACACATATGCAGTGCGACTTTTACACATATGCAGTGCAAATTTTATACATGTGCAGTACGACTTTTACACATATGCAGTGGGACTTTTACACATATGCAGTGCGAATTTTATACATATGCAGTGTGACTTTTACACATACGCAGTGCGAATTTTATACATATGCAGTGCGACTTTTACACATATGCAGTGTGACTTTTATACATATGCAGTGCGACTTTTACACATATGCAGTGCAAATTTTATACATATGCAGTGCGACTTTTACACATATGCAGTGTGACTTTTATACATATGCAGTGTGACTTTTATACATATGCAGTGCGACTTTTACACATATGCAGTGCAAATTTTATACATATGCAGTGCGACTTTTACACATATGCAGTGTGACTTTTATACATATGCAGTGTGACTTTTATACATATGCAGTGTGACTTTTATGCATATGCAGTGTGACTTTTATACATGTGCAGTGAAAAAAGATTACTTCACAGCGTCCAACATCAACACTGCATCCAGCGCTGAATCATGCCCTCAGTCCTGTGCCCCTAGCACAAATCTTCCCGTTACATTGCTACCGTGTCCGACTATGTACTGACTGAGAATACAATATACTGAGGAACACTAAGCCGCGTATAGGAAAGGAATTGTACCAGTAGCATCCAGCGCTGTTATGCCGATTTCATTTTTTCCTTACAGACGCACTAATCCCATCTGTAAAGATATACAGTATACAGGGCCATTCAAACGTTGCAGTACACCCTGTGCAGGAAATGGGAAAACTGAATACTCCAGTAAGGTGTGGCTGAGGTGGACTATCTTTTAGCATATGTACCGAACATGGGCGCCATCTTGAATCTAAGTCAGTTGTCCCATTTCCTGCACAGGTTTTGAAACAAAATGGTGTACTGCGACATTGACAAAGGTGTACTGCAACTTTTGATTCACCCTATATAATGGGGTGATAAAGTAATGTATACATATAACAATTTCTACCCATTCCGTGATACAGTCAGTCATGCAGCGGTGCGTTTGGAGCACGGCCATAGTGCTGCGTTTCTCTGTATATGAAGTCCTCCCATAGGTGCGCGCACCGTTGTTTCCTAGACAGTAACAGAAAAGAGTTGTATAACATGAGTGTGTTTGTGCACAATGAGCCATAAACACTGTGCACACCAGCTGACCTCTCAATCGGATAGGGATGGGCATGATATGGCATCGTCAGCGTGCCCCAGAAAGCGGGCTCGGCGACGTCACTAGAGCGGTGCTTTCTATTTAGTGCGTTTGTAAAGCAGCGTTACACATGGCAGGTAATGTAATAGACACACACAGAGATAGGCCGTAGCGGCTCCAAGCTTGCAGTGTCCAATTAAACATAATGTAATTAGCCTCCAGTTTAGAGGCCTCCTTTCTGTGCGAGATCAGATATTGCAGTCACATGCCTTGTCGCCTCATGGACAGATCCCCCCCTCGCCCACCACAGGCTTTTTCATCTTTTTGGGGATAAAAGCCATTCCTGTGCCTCTTAATAGGTTGATTTAATATTTCTGTGCGCATCACATTGGTCTGATTTGTGATGCTGCGTCAGGCCTGTGGCGTTGCGGACCATCCCGCCTCTGGGAGACCTGCCCCGAGCAGAAACGCTGACCTTGGTTTACAGAACAGGCTTCATTTCTTGTACAAACTTCTATATTCACTTAGCTAAGGCCCAGAGGGGTGATGTGTGCGGGTGACATCAGAGACGTCTGCGGTCTCCGGGTAACTCTCCAGCTTGGGGGTGAGCTTGGTGTTCCCTCATAGGGCGAGATGGGTTTTTACCGCATTATCGTATGTACGTACCTCAGTCCGCCGGGTCCTTGGCGCACAGGGTATTGCCAGCTTTTGCTGGTGTTACCCTATAGAAATCTATGGGGCTTCTTCCGCAATGCGATGTGGAGAGGGTTCCGTCACAGAACCCTCCCAGCATCCCCCACAGCTGACGCTGGTCTGAGCATGTGCAGATGGACTCTTGGGTCATAGATATGGAACTCCAGCAGCTGCAGCGAATCGCAAAGGACAGCCCTTATCGCAACAGCTGCCCTTCGCAACACTAACTGCATATGCCGCCATGACAAACACAAGAACAGCTATTTATGTCTCCCAGTCACACCCATGTGATGCACCTGTGCAGTTGTGCGTGTGTGCAGGGATATGTGAGGAACTAACCCTGTCTTTACCATGAGTCTGCAGTCTTCCAGAGAAAGCATTAGTCAGGAGGAAGAGGAGGGGCGCGGGGAGATAAATCACTAGGTGCACCAAGAGCTGTACAAGACAGGTAAGTGGTACCTGGTCGTGATGGAAAGCCAAGATGCGGGAGACAAGTGGGGAAGAGAATGGGAGGAGGGTGACAATCTAATGCAATGGACCGCAGTCCCCCCTTTTTCTTTAAATGGGGATTATGGTGTGAGTAACCCATCGCAGTGCGGCCTTGTGGCTGGGTAGGGCTCATCAAATCCGTCTCTGGGAACTGCAGGCTTCTCGCACTGTAAGATTTCTCCGTAGGAAAGTGCGTGGTTTTGTGATGCTGTCCACGGAAGTGAGTATTCCTAATCAGCTCCAATAAATCAGAGCTAAAGATTGTGACATTAATTGTTAGTGAAAAAACTGATAAGTAATAAAATGGTCCCAGGTATTTTAATACAGATTATAAACATTTACACTGAGGGGAGAAACGTTCATAGTATTAGTAAAGTCAGACACACTTACCACTCAGTATGTCTGCCCAGATTTACATTTGTCCGCCCACTTGTGATGTCATTGCCGGTGGTTCCCGCAGCCACTTAATGGGCCGGTCAGCGGGTCAGCCGTATACAGCCAGATGTACCAATATATATACAAGATATATCGCCACTGGCTGTGCTGCTAGGCTGACGCAATATGTCTCTGAATTATATTGCTCACAGACATATATCGGGTGTACACACCCGCCGATGTCATTAAGATATACAGATGGATCCTTTTTCATCTTATTATTTATATTTCACATATTTTATTTATATGTCACATATATTATTTATATGTCACATATATTATTTATATATCACATATATTATTTATATGTCACATATTATTTATATATCACATATATTATTTATATGTCACATATTATTTATATGTCACATATATTATTTATATGTCACATATTATTTATATGTCACATATATTATTTATATGTCACATATATTATTTATATGTCACATATATTATTTATATGTCACATATATTATTTATATATCACATATATTATTTATATGTCACATATATTATTTATATGTCACATATTATTTATATGTCACATATATTATTTATATGTCACATATATTATTTATATGTCACATATATTATTTATATATCACATATATTATTTATATGTCACATATATTATTTATATGTCACATATTATTTATATGTCACATATATTATTTATATGTCACATAGTGAGTACCCAGCATTAGGAACCGTACGTGTTCCGTCATTTCGCCAGCAATCTTTGTGAACTTCACCCATGTGAAAGATTCACAAAAAGCAAAATGGAAAGAGAATTGCGCCTAAGAAACACTTTTACAACTTGGAATAAAAATAACACAAAAATGTAGCAATTCTTTATTTGCCTGGAAGAAAAGGATGTATTGCAATACCAACAGGATGTCAATAATCCATGCGCCACATTTTTACGCAAGGCCACGAGACGGGAAAATGTCAGTAAAGCCACGTGCTCTCCTCGCTGCAACAAGGGAAACCCCTACTCACCTCTCCCCGCACAAAGCAGCCAATGCGGCCGGACAGCTCTGGCTGGGCAGGGGTTAAATGTGAAGGAGAGAGAAGTCAGGAGAAAGCGTAAGACACCATCTTCTTCCTCCCTGCGCTCTATCATCTCCACAACAGGACCAAAGCCTTCAGATTTTTGGGGATTGTCAAAGGGAAATCCCAGCGGATCCCATGTCAGTTTGTGTAATATATCCACAGCCCAGTGTACAAACCGTGGAATTGAGGGGCTCTGCTTCTCTTTACTGGGACAAACTCCAGGCCCACACATCCGCTAAGTGCAAGCCTGTAATTGCTGTACATGTTCCTGCCAGAAAACTGTTCAAACGAAGGCTCTGAATTTTCCAGGCCTGCGCTCGGCGCGGATGGTCCGTGGTCCATAGGAGGCTCTGCAGATGTTAGAATGTCCAGGATTTGCATGATTGGCCGTGACAGAAGGCGACTCCCCCCCTCCCCCCAAAACCGGCCTGATTGGCAATACTTCTCAGCGTTTTCCAGCACTCGGGCTCCAATCACCCAAAGTGTGAGATCCTATACCTTGTTTACAGCCAGGCTGACACACGTCACACAATGCTGTCCTTGAAGCGTATGATACATATGAATACAAGGGTGGGTTACATGCAGATCACCGAGACATTTAGCAGCCCTCAAATGTCACCAGCCTCACAAAAAGCAGCCGGGTGTTGTTTATCAGAGGGTAGTGTAATTACTGTATATATGAGAGGGGAGATAGGTGCACAGAGCCAGACCCCCTAACCCGTGACATACGCCTGAAGAAGGAGTGTACATAAACATGAAGACCACAGCAATACACGTGCTTACAGAGATAGTGTCAATGGCGAATGGGAGACGCAGCGGCAGCGGTCTTGCCAGTGCCACCAGAACTTTCCGCAACTACCCAAATATTGCATGGGAAGAAAAAGAGGCAGGACGTGGCTGATTGGGGTGGGTGTGTGTAGGAGGTAGGTACTCCAGGCTGCTGGGTAGGGGTAATGATTAGGTAGGGTGTGTGTAGGGGGTAGGTACTCCAGGCTGCTGGGTAGGGGTAATGATTGGGTAGGGTGTGTGTGTTGGGGGTAGTTACTCCAGGCTGCTGGGTAGGGGTAATGATTGGGTAGGGTGTGTGTAGGGGGTAGGTACTCCAGGGTGCTGGGTAGGGGTAATGATTGGGTAGGGTGTGTGTGTTGGGGGTAGTTACTCCAGGCTGCTGGGTAGGGGTAATGATTGGGTAGGGTGTGTGTAGGGGGTAGGTACTCCAGGGTGCTGGGTAGGGGTAATGATTGGGTAGGGTGTGTGTGTTGGGGGTAGTTACTCCAGGCTGCTGGGTAGGGGTAATGATTGGGTAGGGTGTGTGTAGGGGGTAGTTACTCCAGGTTGTTGGGTAGGGGTAATGATTGGGTAGGGTGTGTGTAGGGGGTAGTTTCTTCAGGCTGCTGGGTAGGGGTAATGATTGGGTAGGGTGTGTGTAGGGGGTAGTTACTCGAGGCTGTTGGGTAGGGGTAATGATTGGGTAGAGTGTGTGTAGGGGGTAGGTACTCCAGGCTGCTGGGTAGGAGTAATGATTGGGTAGGGTGTGTGTAGGGGGTAGGTACTCCAGGGTGCTGGGTAGGGGTAATGATTGGGTAGGGTGTGTGTGTTGGGGGTAGTTACTCCAGGCTGCTGGGTAGGGGTAATGATTGGGTAGGGTGTGTGTAGGGGGTAGGTACTCCAGGGTGCTGGGTAGGGGTAATGATTGGGTAGGGTGTGTGTGTTGGGGGTAGTTACTCCAGGCTGCTGGGTAGGGGTAATGATTGGGTAGGGTGTGTGTAGGGGGTAGTTACTCCAGGTTGTTGGGTAGGGGTAATGATTGGGTAGGGTGTGTGTAGGGGGTAGTTTCTTCAGGCTGCTGGGTAGGGGTAATGATTGGGTAGGGTGTGTGTAGGGGGTAGTTACTCGAGGCTGTTGGGTAGGGGTAATGATTGGGTAGAGTGTGTGTAGGGGGTAGGTACTCCAGGCTGCTGGGTAGGAGTAATGATTGGGTAGGGTGTGTGTAGGGGGTAGGTACTCCAGGCTGCTGGGTAGGGGTAATGATTGGGTAGGGTGTGTGTGTTGGGGGTAGTTACTCCAGGCTGCTGGGTAGGGGTAATGATTGGGTAGGGTGTGTGTAGGGGGTAGGTACTCCAGGCTGCTGGGTAGGGGTAATGATTGGGTAGGGTGTGTGTGTTGGGGGTAGTTACTCCAGGCTGCTGGGTAGGGGTAATGATTGGTTAGGGTGTGTGTAGGGGTAGTTTCTCCAGGCTGCTGGGTAGGGGTAATGATTGGTTAGGGTGTGTGTAGGGGCAGTTACTTGAGGCTGCTGGGTAGGGGTAATGATTGGGTAGGGTGTGTGTAGGGGTAGTTACTTGAGGCTGCTGGGTAGGGGTAATGATTGGGTAGGGTGTGTGTAGGGGCAATTACTTGAGGCTGCTGGGTAGGGGTAATGATTGGGTAGGGTGTGTGTAGGGGGTAGTTTCTCCAGGCTGTTGGGTAGGGGTAATGATTGGGTAGAGTGTGTGTAGGGGGTAGGTACTCCAGGCTGCTGGGTAGGAGTAATGATTGGGTAGGGTGTGTGTAGGGGGTAGGTACTCCAGGCTGCTGGGTAGGGGTAATGATTGGGTAGGGTGTGTGTGTTGGGGGTAGTTACTCCAGGCTGCTGGGTAGGGGTAATGATTGGGTAGGGTGTGTGTAGGGGGTAGTTACTCCAGGTTGTTGGGTAGGGGTAATGATTGGGTAGGGTGTGTGTAGGGGGTAGTTTCTTCAGGCTGCTGGGTAGGGGTAATGATTGGGTAGGGTGTGTGTAGGGGGTAGTTACTCGAGGCTGTTGGGTAGGGGTAATGATTGGGTAGAGTGTGTGTAGGGGGTAGGTACTCCAGGCTGCTGGGTAGGAGTAATGATTGGGTAGGGTGTGTGTAGGGGGTAGGTACTCCAGGCTGCTGGGTAGGGGTAATGATTGGGTAGGGTGTGTGTGTTGGGGGTAGTTACTCCAGGCTGCTGGGTAGGGGTAATGATTGGGTAGGGTGTGTGTAGGGGGTAGGTACTCCAGGCTGCTGGGTAGGGGTAATGATTGGGTAGGGTGTGTGTAGGGGGTAGTTACTCCAGGCTGCTGGGTAGGGGTAATGATTGAGTAGGGTGTGTGTAGGGGGTAGTTACTCGAGGCTGTTGGGTAGGGGTAATGATTGGTTAGGGTGTGTGTAGGGGGTAGTTTCTCCAGGCTGCTGGGTAGGGGTAATGATTGGTTAGGGTGTGTGTAGGGGCAGTTACTTGAGGCTGCTGGGTAGGGGTAATGATTGGGTAGGGTGTGTGTAGGGGGTAGGTACTCCAGGCTGCTGGGTAGGGGTAATGATTGGGTAGGGTGTGTGTGTTGGGGGTAGTTACTCCAGGCTGCTGGGTAGGGGTAATGATTGGGTAGGGTGTGTGTAGGGGGTAGGTACTCCAGGCTGCTGGGTAGGGGTAATGATTGGGTAGGGTGTGTGTGTTGGGGGTAGTTACTCCAGGCTGCTGGGTAGGGGTAATGATTGGTTAGGGTGTGTGTAGGGGTAGTTTCTCCAGGCTGCTGGGTAGGGGTAATGATTGGTTAGGGTGTGTGTAGGGGCAGTTACTTGAGGCTGCTGGGTAGGGGTAATGATTGGGTAGGGTGTGTGTAGGGGTAGTTACTTGAGGCTGCTGGGTAGGGGTAATGATTGGGTAGGGTGTGTGTAGGGGCAGTTACTTGAGGCTGCTGGGTAGGGGTAATGATTGGGTAGGGTGTGTGTAGGGGGTAGTTTCTCCAGGCTGTTGGGTAGGGGTAATGATTTGGTAGAGTGTGTGTAGGGGGTAGGTACTCCAGGCTGCTGGGTAGGAGTAATGATTGGGTAGGGTGTGTGTAGGGGGTAGGTACTCCAGGCTGCTGGGTAGGGGTAATGATTGGGTAGGGTGTGTGTGTTGGGGGTAGTTACTCCAGGCTGCTGGGTAGGGGTAATGATTGGGTAGGGTGTGTGTAGGGGGTAGTTACTCCAGGTTGTTGGGTAGGGGTAATGATTGGGTAGGGTGTGTGTAGGGGGTAGTTTCTTCAGGCTGCTGGGTAGGGGTAATGATTGGGTAGGGTGTGTGTAGGGGGTAGTTACTCGAGGCTGTTGGGTAGGGGTAATGATTGGGTAGAGTGTGTGTAGGGGGTAGGTACTCCAGGCTGCTGGGTAGGAGTAATGATTGGGTAGGGTGTGTGTAGGGGGTAGGTACTCCAGGCTGCTGGGTAGGGGTAATGATTGGGTAGGGTGTGTGTGTTGGGGGTAGTTACTCCAGGCTGCTGGGTAGGGGTAATGATTGGGTAGGGTGTGTGTAGGGGGTAGGTACTCCAGGCTGCTGGGTAGGGGTAATGATTGGGTAGGGTGTGTGTAGGGGGTAGTTACTCCAGGCTGCTGGGTAGGGGTAAAGATTGAGTAGTGTGTGTGTAGGGGGTAGTTACTCGAGGCTGTTGGGTAGGGGTAATGATTGGTTAGTGTGTGTGTAGGGGGTAGTTTCTCCAGGCTGCTGGGTAGGGGTAATGATTGGTTAGGGTGTGTGTAGGGGCAGTTACTTGAGGCTGCTGGGTAGGGGTAATGATTGGGTAGGGTGTGTGTAGGGGTAGTTACTTGAGGCTGCTGGGTAGGGGTAATGATTGGGTAGGGTGTGTGTAGGGGCAGTTACTTGAGGCTGCTGGGTAGGGGAAATGATTGGGTAGGGTGTGTGTAGGGGGTAGTTTCTCCAGGCTGTAGGGTAGGGGTAATGATTGGGTAGAGTGTGTGTAGGGGGTAGGTACTCCAGGCTGCTGGGTAGGAGTAATGATTGGGTAGGGTGTGTGTAGGGGGTAGGTACTCCAGGCTGCTGGGTAGGAGTAATGATTGGGTAGGGTGTGTGTAGGGGGTAGTTACTCCAGGTTGTTGGGTAGGGGTAATGATTGGGTAGGGTGTGTGTAGGGGTAGTTACTTGAGGCTGCTGGGTAGGGGTAATGATTGGGTAGGGTGTGTGTAGGGGCAGTTACTGGAGGCTGGTGGGTAGGGGTAATGATTGGGTAGGGTGTGTGTAGGGGCAGTTACTGGAGGCTGCTGGGTAGGGGTAATGATTGGGTAGGGTGTGTGTAGGGGCAGTTACTTGAGGCTGCTGGGTAGGGGTAATGATTGGGTAGGGTGCACTGTGTAGGGGGTAGTTTCTCCAGGCTGCTGGGTAGGGGTAATGATTGGGTAGGGTGTGTGTAGGGGCAGTTACTGGAGGCTGCTGGGTAGGGGTAATGATTGGGTAGGGTGTGTGCAGGGGCAGTTACTGGAGGCTGCTGGGTAGGGGTAATGATTGGGTAGGGTGTGTGTAGGGGCAGTTACTTGAGGCTGCTGGGTAGGGGTAATGATTGGGTAGGGTGTGTGTAGGGGCAGTTACTGGAGGCTGCTGGGTAGGGGTAATGATTGGGTAGGGTGTGTGTAGGGGCAGTTACTTGAGGCTGCTGGGTAGGGGTAATGATTGGGTAGGGTGTGTGTAGGGGCAGTTACTTGAGGCTGCTGGGTAGGGGTAATGATTGGGTAGGGTGTGTGTAGGGGCAGTTACTGGAGGCTGCTGGGTAGGGGTAATGATTGGGTAGGGTGCACTGTGTAGGGGGTAGTTTCTCCAGGCTGCTGGGTAGGGGTAATGATTGGGTAGGGTGTGTGTAGGGGCAGTTACTGGAGGCTGCTGGGTAGGGGTAATGATTGGGTAGGGTGTGTGCAGGGGCAGTTACTGGAGGCTGCTGGGTAGGGGTAATGATTGGGTAGGGTGTGTGTAGGGGCAGTTACTTGAGGCTGCTGGGTAGGGGTAATGATTGGGTAGGGTGTGTGTAGGGGCAGTTACTGGAGGCTGCTGGGTAGGGGTAATGATTGGGTAGGGTGTGTGTAGGGGCAGTTACTTGAGGCTGCTGGGTAGGGGTAATGATTGGGTAGGGTGTGTGTAGGGGCAGTTACTTGAGGCTGCTGGGTAGGGGTAATGATTGGGTAGGGTGTGTGTAGGGGCAGTTACTGGAGGCTGCTGGGTAGGGGTAATGATTGGGTAGGGTGTGTGTAGGGGCAGTTACTGGAGGCTGCTGGGTAGGGGTAATGATTGGGTAGGGTGTGTGTAGGGGCAGTTACTGGAGGCTGCTGGGTAGGGGTAATGATTGGGTAGGGTGTGTGTAGGGGCAGTTACTGGAGGCTGCTGGGTAGGGGTAATGATTGGGTAGGGTGTGTGTAGGGGCAGTTACTGGAGGCTGCTGGGTAGGGGTAATGATTGGGTAGGGTGTGTGTAGGGGCAGTTACTTGAGGCTGCTGGGTAGGGGTAATGATTGGGTAGGGTGCACTGTGTAGGGGGTAGTTTCTCCAGGCTGCTGGGTAGGGGTAATGATTGGGTAGGGTGTGTGTAGGGGCAGTTACTGGAGGCTGCTGGGTAGGGGTAATGATTGGGTAGGGTGTGTGTAGGGGCAGTTACTGGAGGCTGCTGGGTAGGGGTAATGATTGGGTAGGGTGTGTGTAGGGGCAGTTACTTGAGGCTGCTGGGTAGGGGTAATGATTGGGTAGGGTGTGTGTAGGGGCAGTTACTGGAGGCTGCTGGGTAGGGGTAATGATTTGGTAGGGTGATTGTAGGGGCAGTTACTTGAGGCTGCTGGGTAGGGGTAATGATTGGGTAGGGTGTGTGTAGGGGCAGTTACTTGAGGCTGCTGGGTAGGGGTAATGATTGGGTAGGGTGTGTGTAGGGGCAGTTACTGGAGGCTGCTGGGTAGGGGTAATGATTGGGTAGGGTGTGTGTAGGGGCAGTTACTGGAGGCTGCTGGGTAGGGGTAATGATTGGGTAGGGTGTGTGTAGGGGCAGTTACTGGAGGCTGCTGGGTAGGGGTAATGATTGGGTAGGGTGTGTGTAGGGGCAGTTACTGGAGGCTGCTGGGTAGGGGTAATGATTGGGTAGGGTGTGTGTAGGGGCAGTTACTTGAGGCTGCTGGGTAGGGGTAATGATTGGGTAGGGTGCACTGTGTAGGGGGTAGTTTCTCCAGGCTGCTGGGTAGGGGTAATGATTGGGTAGGGTGTGTGTAGGGGCAGTTACTGGAGGCTGCTGGGTAGGGGTAATGATTGGGTAGGGTGTGTGTAGGGGCAGTTACTGGAGGCTGCTGGGTAGGGGTAATGATTGGGTAGGGTGTGTGTAGGGGCAGTTACTTGAGGCTGCTGGGTAGGGGTAATGATTGGGTAGGGTGTGTGTAGGGGCAGTTACTGGAGGCTGCTGGGTAGGGGTAATGATTTGGTAGGGTGTGTGTAGGGGCAGTTACTTGAGGCTGCTGGGTAGGGGTAATGATTGGGTAGGGTGTGTGTAGGGGCAGTTACTTGAGGCTGCTGGGTAGGGGTAATGATTGGGTAGGGTGTGTGTAGGGGCAGTTACTGGAGGCTGCTGGGTAGGGGTAATGATTGGGTAGGGTGTGTGTAGGGGGTAGTTTCTCCAGGCTGCTGGGTAGGGGTAATGGTGCAATGTGCACCTGTTCTGCATTTAGGAGTTTCCTATTTGCAGGAGATGCGTCTCAGGAAACAAAGCAAATTGCAACTTGCACAATTGTATGTATCGATATAAATAGATAGATAGATAGATAGATAGATAGATAGATAGATAGACCGATCGATCGATAGATAGATGATAGATAGATAGATAGATAGATAGATAGATAGATAGATAGATAGATAGATAGATCAATCGATAGATGATAGATAGATAGATAGATAGATAGATAGATAGATAGATAGATAGATAGATAGATCGATCGATCGATCGATAGATCGATCGACAGATGATAGATAGATAGATAGATAGATGGATAGATAGATCGATCGATAGATAGATCGATCGACAGATGATAGATAGATAGATAGATAGATAGATAGATAGATCGATCGATAGATAGATCGATCGACAGATGATAGATAGATAGATAGAGAGAGAGATAGATAGATAGATAGATAGATAGATAGATAGATAGATAGTGTCTCCCTCCTCCCAGCTCCCCCTGCTCATCGTGATGTGAAGTTACAGGTCATGATGTGCAGTCAGTCGTCCGACGTCACCGACCGCCGCCGACCCCGAAGGATGTGTCCCACCCTCCCGGCCCCGTAGTAGGGTGAGGTATGTGTGCAGGTCGGGGCGGGGTGAGAGGGGTGAACATACAGGAAAAAAGCCAATCTTTCAATCCCGATACTCAGGATAAATAAAATGGCTGGGATTGGCCTCCCTAGTGCCTAGTACACAACACTGGGAGAAATGTAGGCCCTCATTCCGAGTTGATCGGTCGCAAGGCGAATTTAGCAGAGTTACACACGCTAAGCCGCCGCCTACTGGGAGTGAATCTTAGCTTCTTAAAATTGCGACCGATGTATTCGCAATATTGCGATTACTAACTACTTAGCAGTTTCAGAGTAGCTCCAGACTTACTCTGCCTGTGCGATCAGTTCAGTGCTTGTCGTTCCTGGTTGACGTCACAAACACACCCAGCGTTCGCCCAGGCACTCCCACCGTTTCTCCGGCCACTCCTGCGTTTTTTCCGGAAACGGTAGCGTTTTCAGCCACACGCCCCTGAAACGCCGTGTTTCCGCCCAGTAACACCCATTTCCTGTCAATCACATTACGATCGCCGGAGCGAAGAAAAAGCCGTGAGTAAAAATACTTTCTTCATAGTAAAGTTACTTGGCGCAGTCGCAGTGCGAACATTGCGCATGCGTACTAAGCGGATTTTCACTGCGATGCGATGAAAAATACAGAGCGAACAACTCGGAATGAGGGCCGTAATGTACTGTTATTTCTTGTTTTAGGTATTTGCGATGGGACTTAACGGAGCAATTTTATTAAACCCAGTGTATTTTATAGTAGAAAAAATTCTTCCTAAGGCGCTGCAAATTGGAGCAGCAGTAGACAGTATGGATAGGTCACCAACCTACAAAGACAATATAAAACAGAAAAATACAGTCTCACTTTCTGCGCTCCAAATGTCCCCTTGTTTTTGAACGATCCTCACAGCGATGTCATATTGTTCATGAAAAAAAGACAAAAAAAATATAATAGTGTAATCCTGTATGAGCAGAAAAGTTATTTCCACTGTGTTAAGGGAGAACTAGGTGATGAAGATGGTCCCAAAAGAGAAATGAGCCGTCCACCTTCTTATAGGGTCACCCAAAGTGATGCCGTGAAGATACGGTAATAGATCCTTACGTGTATGCTTACTTCAAAATGGAGGATAGAAAGCACATAAAGGTTTCTTTTCCGTAAGGGTTTTTCCCCCCCCCCCTCTGTGAGTCGTCCCTTTAAATCCAGCAGCATTCTATATCTCCTGTATTCTCGGTCTGTTTACAGCGTGTATTCCATTCTTTGGTGGCTAGTTTACAATACAGGCCTCATTCTGTAGTCTCAGATACATAGCTGTATCTGAGGACAGACTGCCCTCCACCCACAACATGTGTCTCCATGAATGAGCCTCGGTCACCTTGACTGTAGCGCGTTTCAGTAACCTGCATTTCATCAGGGTTGCATGGGCAGCACAGATGGTGTAGTGGTTAGCATTACTGCGTCACAGTACTGAGGTCATGGGTTCTATTCCCACCATGGCTCTAACTGTGTGGAGTTTGTATATTCTCGTGCTTGCGTGGGTTTCCTCTGGGTACTCCGGTTTCCTCCCACACTCCAAATATACTGGTAGGTTAACCGGCTCCCTACAAAATTACCCTAGTGTGAATGTGTGTGTGTGTGTGTGTGTGTGTGTGTGTGTGTGTGTGTGTGTGTGTGTGTGTGTGTGTGTGTGTGTGTGTGTGTGTGTGTGTGTGTGTGTGTGTGTGTGTGTGCGTGTGTGTGTGTACATGTGATAGGGAATATAGAGTGTAAGCTCCACTGGGGCAGGGACTGATGTGAATGACTATTCTCTCTAAAGCGCTGTGGCATATGTGTGCGCTATATAAATAACTGGTAATAAATAAATAATCTGCCATTCCAGTAATTAGAGGACAAGGTACTAGTGAGCTACTGAAATCCACATGGAGCATGTTCTGCAGTGTACATTACACTGTGGTCAGTAAAGCACTTCCGATCCGTGACTAAAGTGATACTATAGCGATGATAAATAATGTCTCTGTCTCTCGCTTGCCTTTCACCATTCATATATGGTATAACAGGCGTGTGCTGGACTTAGAAGAGCCCAGAAAAAACTAGTTTACGATTATTGTTCAGATATTATCTCTTGTTTTCTTGCCCCTGAGCCTTTTAGAAGCAATTTATCCCATTTTCCAGTTGAGTCGCGCTCCGCACTGTGACTGCTAAATTATGTTAAAATGACTTTGTCAAATCAGACACAGACATGGTGACAATGGCGTCCCAGTGCGGCTTGTTGTGTCCGTGCCTGCGGGACAGAGGATGCACAAGCCTTCCGATTATCCGCCCATGAATGGCTCACAGGAGGCCGCTTGCTGAGAGGCACAGCTCAGATCCTGGACATGTGGGGCAAAGAAGAGATCTTATTGTCGTCTTAAGTGGCCACTTCTTGTGACATTTTAATAAAGTGCTAAAGAATAATATCCGAAGCTTCCTCAATGTCCCCCTCTTCGCCAAGCGTCCTCGGGACCATCTGTTAGGACACGAGGATAGATCTATAGATACGGAGGGAACATATTTGGAATAAAGAAATTGTACAATGGAAGCCTGCAGCATAGCTCGCTGCCATCGGAATAGAGAGGACGAGCGGCTGGCGCAGTCGTATCTCGCCTGGTAGAACCATTGGCTGCACCAAGCGTGATCCTTCTGAATGAAAGTTGGTGATTTGCGCAGTATGCCCCCTGGCGTAAGCAATGTACATACCGTTACTAGAGGCATACATGTAATGGGGGAAAGCTAAAGCTGACTATATGAGACGTACATGCACCCACCATGATCTCCCGGCGGGCACTGATACTGCCTCCCTGGGCGCATATGGTAAGTGAGGTGGGAAGTGTCAGCTGCTTGTGTGACCTTGCTTTTATTGACTATTCTTTCCTGCAATACACCCGACCTCCGCCTGCTCTGTCTGCCACCTGTATGAATATTGGTTTATTATTGTGAGTAGCCTTGTCTGCTACCTGCCCTGACCTCCGCCTGCTCTGTCTGCCACCTGTATGAATATTGGTTTATTATTGTGAGTAGCCTTGTCTGCTTCCTGCCCTGACCTCCGCCTGCTCTGTCTGCCACCTGTATGAATATTGGTTTATTATTGTGAGTAGCCTTGTCTGCTACCTGCCCTGGCCTCCGCCTGCTCTGTCTGCCACCTGTATGAATATTGGTTTATTATTGAGAGTAGCCTTGTCTACTAACTGCCCTGACCTCCGCCTGCTCTGTCTGCCACCTGTATGAATATTGGTTTATGGTGAGTAGCCTTGTCTGCTTCCTGCCCTGACCTCCGCCTGCTCTGTCTGCTACCTGTATGAATATTGGTTTATTATTGTGAGTAGTCTTGTCTGCTTCCTGCCCTGACCTCCGCCTGCTCTGTCTGCTACCTGTATGAATATTGGTTTATTATTGTGAGTAGCCTTGTCTGCTTTCTGCCCTGACCTCCGTCTGCTCTGTCTGCCACCTGTATGAATATTGGTTTATTATTGTGAGTAGCCTTGTCTGCTACCTGCCCTGACCTCCGCCTGCTCTGTCTGCCACCTGTATGAATATTGGTTTATTATTGTGAGTAGCCTTGTCTGCTTCCTGCCCTGACCTCCGCCTTCTCTGTCTGCCACCTGTATGAATATTGGTTTATTATTGTGAGTAGCCTTGTCTGCTACCTGCCCTGACCTCCGCCTGCTCTGTCTGCCACCTGTATAAATATTGGTTTATTATTGAGAGTAGCCTTGTCTACTAACTGCCCTGACCTCCGCCTGCTCTGTCTGCCACCTGTATGAATATTGGTTTATAATTGTGAGTAGTCTTATCTGCTTCCTGCCCTGACCTCCGCCTGCTCTGTCTGCTACCTGTATGAATATTGGTTTATTATTGTGAGTAGTCTTGTCTGCTTCCTGCCCTGACCTCCGCCTGCTCTGTCTGCCACCTGTATGAATATTGGTTTATTATTGTGAGTAGCCTTGTCTGCTACCTGCCCTGACCTCCGCCTGCTCTGTCTGCCACCTGTATGAATATTGGTTTATTATTGTGAGTAGCCTTGTCTGCTTCCTGCCCTGACCTCCGCCTGCTCTGTCTGCCACCTGTATGAATATTGGTTTATTATTGTGAGTAGCCTTGTCTGCTACCTGCCCTTACCTCCGCCTGCTCTGTCTGCCACCTGTATGAATATTGGTTTATTATTCAGAGTAGCCTTGTCTGCTAATTGCCCTGACCTCTGCCTGCTCTGTCTGCCACCTGTATGAATATTGGTTTATTATTGTGAGTAGCCTTGTCTGCTTCCTGCCCTGACCTCCGCCTGCTCTGTCTGCCACCTGTATGAATATTGGTTTATTATTGTGAGTAGCCTTGTCTGCTTCCTGCCCTGACCTCCGCCTGCTCTGTCTGCCACCTGTATGAATATTGGTTTATTGTGAGTAGCCTTGTCTGCTTCCTGCCCTGACCTCCGCCTGCTCTGTCTGCCACCTGTATGAATATTGGTTTATTGTGAGTAGCCTTGTCTGCTTCCTGCCCTGACCACAGTCTGTGACACTGCCTGGATTGCAGCTGTTTATTCTGTTTAGTTTATGTTCTTCTGTTTTTGCATACCTAGTATTTATCTGGTCTCTGCACAGAGATCTAGGGGATTATTTACTAATAGTCTGGTTCTAAAACCTGGTGTTTCCAATCGTGTTTATGCCCGAAATTTAAAAGGGCGATGATTTTACCAGCAACACTCGGCGAGAAAAAGCATTTTGGGGTTCATTGTGACCCAATCGCATGCTGCAGTTTATTGCAGTGGTGCGATCGGGTCAGAACTGCGCATGCGCCAGCGCCGCAGTGCTCCGGCGCATGCCAGATGACCAAAGGCCATCGCTGCGCTACGGTCACTTCTGCCTGATTGACAGACAGAGGCGGTCGCTGGGCGGGGGGCGTGGAACGGCGGCGTTTTGCCGCTGTTTTGTGGGCGCGGTCCGGCCAACGCAGGCGTGGCCGGACCGTGTGGGAGGCGAGCCGCAGCGGTTGCGTGATGTCACATGCAGCCGCTGCGGGCCGGGGAGCGACAAGTAGCTCCCAGCCAGCATGCTAAAAAGCTGCACTGGCCGGGAGCTACTCCTAAGGTGCAAAAGCATCGCCGCTGTGCGATGCTTTTACACTTCTGCGGGGGAACCGGCACTGACATGCGCGGCGGACTAGCCCTGTGCTGGGCGTCCCCCCGCATGTCTATGGTCATGATTGTAGCCCTGCAAAATTTTGCAGGGATACGATCAACTCGGAATCACCCCCTTTGTGCAGAAACATGACTGGAAGAGACGGATTTTAGAACCCAACACTTGGAAAATAAACCTCCTAGTCTCTACTATTCTGTTTGCATGCACCAGTCTATGGGCGGGATGTACTAAAGGGAAAATGCGGTAAAACCTCAGTTTTCAGGGGTTTTACAGCATTTTTATATGTATTAAGACCCGGCCGCTGGGTTTTCGTCGCCAAGGGTATCGCCATCTTTTTATGGCGATACCCTATAGAAGCCTATGGGCTTCTTTCACACCTGCCGCCGCAGAGCGCCACCCAGCGCCACACCCACCGACCCCCCTCACCTGTGTCCAGGTGCCGCTGCACGATCCCCCATAGCACGGCTATTTCTCCTTCCGGCTGCAGGGGAAGGAGGAGGAGCCCAGGGACTCCCTGCACACGTCACCTCCTGAGGCAGGAAGGTGACGGACCCCACAGAGACCCCCCACACATCATCTGTCAGGTATCACTGGGGGCCTCTGTCACCGTATTGTGATGTTAGTTACATATGTTAGTACATATGCGATTAGCATGGCTGCGGTGGGCAGCGAAGGGCAGTGATACATTTTAATACATCCCGCCCTATATACCTACACTCTAGCACACCAGACTTGGGGGCAACTGAGAACTGGTGAACGCATGGGGCCCAATTGAGTTGCAAAGTTCTGTGGAGGGATCTTAATGTGTCCGAGCTGAGTATATGCGACCAGTCCAAATGCATCTCAGTCGTAGGCATGTAAATTGCATCTTTACTTGTGACTGAATGGGGGCGCAACTGGCAACTGGGCATTTGCATATCTGCTAAGTGTTCAGAGGGCTGGTCATGGGCATGTAGGTGGCATTGCAGGCTAGGCAGAGTTCCGTCTCACATCGAGAGACTCCCAGTAACCTCTTCACAACACCTAAAAAGGTATAGTGACTGGTATACAGTACAGTGAGCATTCTAGAAACATCTACAATACAGATAGCATTAGTTCTATACAATATAGAGAGCATGGAACTCCCCTCTGTACTTTACAGAGAGCACTCTAATGTCCACTGCATGACATAAAGCATATTGTAATAACATATATACTATACAGAGAGCATCCTAGTGACTGAGTTACAATACAGATAGCATTAGTTCTATACAATACAGAGAGCATGGAACTCCCCTCTGTACTTTACAGAGAGCACACTAATGTCCACTGCATGACATAAAGCATATTGTAATAACATATATACTATACAGAGAGCATCCTAGTGACCGAGTTACAATACAGATAGCATTAGTTCTATACAATACAGAGAGCATGGAACTCCCCTCTGTACTTTACAGAGAGCACTCTAATGTCCACTGCATGACATAAAGCATATTGTAATAACATATATACTATACAGAGAGCATCCTAGTGACTGAGTTACAATACAGATAGCATTAGTTCTATACAATACAGAGAGCATGGTACTCCCCTCTGTACTTTACAGAGAGCACTCTAATGTCCACTGCATGACATAAAGCATATTGTAATTACATATATACTATACAGAGAGCATCCTAGTGACTGAGTTACAATACAGATAGCATTAGTTCTATACAATACAGAGAGCATGGAACTCCCCTCTGTACTTTACAGAGAGCACACTAATGTCCACTGCATGACATAAAGCATATTGTAATAACATATATACTATACAGAGAGCATCCTAGTGACTGAGTTACAATACAGATAGCATTAGTTCTATACAATACAGAGAGCATGGAACTCCCCTCTGTACTTTACAGAGAGCACTCTAATGTCCACTGCATGACATAAAGCATATTGTAATAACATATATACTATACAGAGAGCATCCTAGTGACTGAGTTACAATACAGATAGCATTAGTTCTATACAATACAGAGAGCATGGTACTCCCCTCTGTACTTTACAGAGAGCACTCTAATGTCCACTGCATGACATAAAGCATATTGTAATTACATATATACTATACAGAGAGCATCCTAGTGACTGAGTTACAATACAGATAGCATTAGTTCTATACAATACAGAGAGCATGGAACTCCCCTCTGTAATTTACAGAGAGCACTCTAATGTCCACTACATGACATAAAGCATATTGTAATAACATATATACTATACAGAGAGCATCCTAGTGACTGAGTTACAATACAGATAGCATTAGTTCTATACAATACAGAGAGCATGGAACTCCCATCTGTACTTTACAGAGAGCACTCTAATGTCCACTGCATGACATAAAGCATATTGTAATAACATATATACTATACAGAGAGCATCCTAGTGACTGAGTTACAATACAGATAGCATTAGTTCTATACAATACAGAGAGCATGGAACTCCCATCTGTACTTTACAGAGAGCACTCTAATGTCCACTGCATGACATAAAGCATATTGTAATAACATATATACTATACAGAGAGCATCCTAGTGACTGAGTTACAATACAGATAGCATTAGTTCTATACAATACAGAGAACATGGAACTCCCCTCTGTACTTTACAGAGAGCACTCTAATGTCCACTGAATGACATAAAGCATATTGTAATAACATATATACTATACAGAGAGCATCCTAGTGACTGAGTTACAATACAGATAGCATTTGTTCTATACAATACAGAGAGTATGGAACTCCCCTCTGTAATTTACAGAGAGCACTCTAATGTCCACTACATGACATAAAGCATATTGTAATAACAGATATACTATACAGAGAGCATCCTAGTGACTGAGTTACAATACAGTGAGCATTATAGTAACATCTGCATAATACAGATAGCCTTAGTTCTACAGTATACAATACAAAGAGCATGGAACTCCCCTCTGTACTTTACAGAGAGCACTCTAATGTCCACTACATGACAGAAAGCATATTGTAATAACAGATATACTATACAGAGAGCATACTAGTGACTGATATACAGTACAGTGTTTTGTGTAGATGGTATTATGACGCTCTCTGCATTGTACATCAGTCACTAGATTATCCTGTGTATTGTAAATTGATGGCGAGGATGCTCACTGTACTTAATAAGCCAGACTAGAATAGTCTCTTACCACCCCCATTATTCCATTGTGGCACGCTGGTAGAAGGGACTGTATTTTGCTTACCGGGTCAACGCAGACACCCTTCTCTTGCACCATCCTCCCCCTTCAGGGGCTGCCCTCCGGGATCTTACCATGGGGTAGTTATTAGCATTGCTCCTCTTCCAGTGATGTCACAGCCCAGCATCTCACTCCCAGCCAGCAATGAGAGGTAACAACCAGCAGCTTCACAGGCGAGCAGCCGCCCGCTGTTACTCCGCCATATTAGCAGCTGGCGCATCAATGTGGCAGAACTATTAGTAAAATAAATACACTGACCTGTCAACCATAGGTGCCCCCTGAACCCAGCTGTCCGAGGTGACGTCTAGGTTTGCCTGGTAGTAACACCGACCTTGCCCGTTTTTCTTGCTGAATTGGCGCACAGTTTGGTTAGATCAGCGGCGAATCGGGAATGGACCCTTATTTTGTGATGATTTTCTGTGTATAAATGTTAGGAGGTTTATTTCATGTGATCACAGCTGAGGAGGACAGTGCACAGTGGCTAGCATTGCTAACACTGCAGTACTGGGTGTCACCAAGGTCCCCTCTGCACGGTTTGTAGGGTCTGGTTTCCTGAGAACATACAGGTACATTACTCCACTGCTCCTTGTTTGGGTGGGAAATTATATTATAAACTCCACTAAATCAGGAACTTCTCTACTGTACAGCGCTGTGTAATATTTTGGTTATATATAAATACTATATAGGGCCTTATACAGGCTTGTTAGCAACCATGTGCAGTGCAGGTGGGGCAGATGTAACATGTGCAGAGAGAGTTAGATTTGGGTGTGGTGTGTTCAAACTGAAATCTAAATTGCAGAGTGAAAATTAAGCGGACAGTATTTACCCTGCACAGAAACAATATAACCCACCCAAATCTAACTCTCTCTGCACATGTTACATCTGCCCCACCTGCAGTGCAACATGGTTTTGCCCAATTGCTTACTTTTTTGGTTTGCTTAACTACTCGGAATAACCCTCATACAGGCCAATAATAATTAAGAATTAAGCGGAATTCTTTCCATATAAGAATAAACTTTTGCATAGATATATATACGATACATTAAAAGTAGAGATGAGCGGGTTCGGTTCCTCGAGATCCGAACCCCCCCGAACTTCACTTATTTTACACGGTTCCGAGGCAACCTCGGATCTTCCCGCCTTGCTTGGTTAACCCGAGCGCGCCTGAATGTCATCATCCCGCTGTCGGATTCTCGCGAGATTCGTATTCTATATAAGGAGCCGCGCGTCACCGCCATTTTCACTCGTGCATTGGAGATGATAGGGAGAGGACGTGCAGCGTTCTCTCAGTTGTGTTCAGTGTGCTGCAAATATCTGTGCTCAGTGTGCTGCAAATATCTGTGCTCAGTGTGCTGCAAATATCTACGTTCTCTGCCTGAAAAACGCTCCATATCTGTGCTCAGTGTGCTGCAAATATCTGTGCTCAGTGTGCTTTATTATGGGGACTGGGGACCACCAGTATTATATAGGAGGAGGACAGTGCAGAGTTTTGCTGACCAGTGACCACCAGTATTATAAGTTCTCTGCTTGAAAAACGCTCCATGTCTGTGCTGCATTGTAGTATATAGTAGGAGGACAGGGGGTAATTCCAAGTTGATTGCAGCAGGATTTTTGATAGCAATTGGGCAAAACCATGTGCACTGCAGGGGAGGACGATATAACATGTGCAGAAAGAGTTAGATTTGGGTTGGTTATTTTATTTCTGTGCAGGGTAAATACTGGCTGCTTTATTTTTACACTGCAAATTAGATTGCAGATTGAACACACCCCACCCAAATATAACTCTCTCTGCACATGTTATATCTGCCTCCCCTGCAGTGCACATGGGCCCTCATTCCGAGTTGTTCGCTCGCAAGCTGCTTTTAGCAGCTTTACACACGCTAAGCCGCCGCCTACTGGGAGTGAATCTTAGCTTCTTAAAATTGCGAACGAAAGATTCTCAAAATTGCGACCACACACCTCTTAGCAGTTTCTGAGTAGCTCCAGACTTACTCGGCATCTGCGATCAGTTCAGTGCTTGTCGTTCCTGGTTTGACGTCACAAACACACCCAGCGTTCGCCCAGACACTCCTCCGTTTCTTCAGCCACTCCCGCGTTTTTCCCAGAAACGGTAGCGTTTTTTCGCACACACCCATAAAACGGCCTGTTTCCGCCCAGAAACACCCACTTCCTGTCAATCACATTACGATCACCAGAACGAAGAAAAAACCGTGAGTAAAATTCCTAACTGCATAGTAAATTTACTTGGCGCAGTTGCAGTGCGGACATTGCGCATGCGCACTAAGCGGAAAATCGCTGCGATGCGAAAAAATTTACCGAGCAAACAACTCGGAATGACCACCATGGTTTTGCCCAATTGCTAACAAAAATCCTGCTGCGATCAACTTGGAATTACCCCGACAGTGCAGAATTTTTGCTGTGACCACCAGTATATATATAGCAGTACGGCACAGTAGTCCACTGCTCTACCTCTGTGTCGTCAAGTATACTATGCATCCATACCTGTGGTGCATTTTAGTTGTGCGCAGTATATATAGTAGGAGGACAGTGCAGAATCCACCAGTATATAATATATAGCAGTACGGTACAGTAGTCCACTGCTCTACCTATCTTTGTGTCGTCAAGTATACTATCCATCCATACCTGTGGTGCATTTAAGTTGTGCGCAGTATATATAGTAGGAGGACAGTGCATAATTTTGCTGTGACCACCAGTATATAATATATAGCAGTACGGTACAGTAGGCCACTGCTCTACCTACCTCTGTGTCGTCAAGTATACTATCCATCCATACCTGTGGTGCATTTAAGTTGTGCGCAGTATATATAGTAGGAGGACAGTGCATAATTTTGCTGACCACCAGTATATAATATATAGCAGTACGGTACAGTAGTCCACTGCTCTACCTACCTCTGTGTCATCAAGTATACTATCCATCCATACCTGTGGTGCATTTAAGTTGTGCGCAGTATATATAGTAGGAGGACAGTGCATAATATTGCTGTGACCACCAGTATATAATATATAGCAGTACGGTACAGTAGGCCACTTCTCTACCTACCTCTGTGTCGTCAAGTATACTATAGAGATGAGCGCCTGAAATTTTTCGGGTTTTGTGTTTTGGTCTTGGGTTCGGTTCCGCGGCCGTGTTTTGGGTTCGAACGCGTTTTGGCAAAACCTCACCGAATTTTTTTTGTCGGATTCGGGTGTGTTTTGGATTCGGGTGTTTTTTTCAAAAAACACTAAAAAACAGCTTAAATCATAGAATTTGGGGGTCATTTTGATCCCAAAGTATTATTAACCTCAAAAACCATAATATACACTCATTTTCAGTCTATTCTGAATACCTCACACCTCACAATATTATTTTTAGTCCTAAAATTTGCACCGAGGTCGCTGTGTGAGTAAGATAAGCGACCCTAGTGGCCGACACAAACACCGGGCCCATCTAGGAGTGGCACTGCAGTGTCACGCAGGATGTCCCTTCCAAAAAACCCTCCCCAAACAGCACATGACGCAAAGAAAAAAAGAGGCGCAATGAGGTAGCTGTGTGAGTAAGATTAGCGACCCTAGTGGCCGACACAAACACCGGGCCCATCTAGGAGTGGCACTGCAGTGTCACGCAGGATGGCCCTTCCAAAAAACCCTCCCCAAACAGCACATGACGCAAAGAAAAAAAGAGGCGCAATGAGGTAGCTGTGTGAGTAAGATTAGCGACCCTAGTGGCCGACACAAACACCGGGCCCATCTAGGAGTGGCACTGCAGTGTCACGCAGGATGTCCCTTCCAAAAAACCCTCCCCAAACAGCACATGACGCAAAGAAAAAAAGAGGCGCAATGAGGTAGCTGTGTGAGTAAGATTAGCGACCCTAGTGGCCGACACAAACACCGGGCCCATCTAGGAGTGGCACTGCAGTGTCACGCAGGATGTCCCTTCCAAAAAACCCTCCCCAAACAGCACATGACGCAAAGAAAAAATGAGGCGCAATGAGGTAGCTGTGTGAGTAAGATTAGCGACCCTAGTGGCCGACACAAACACCGGGCCCATCTAGGAGTGGCACTGCAGTGTCACGCAGGATGTCCCTTCCAAAAAACCCTCCCCAAACAGCACATGACGCAAAGAAAAAAAGAGGCGCAATGAGGTAGCTGACTGTGTGAGTAAGATTAGCGACCCTAGTGGCCGACACAAACACCGGGCCCATCTAGGAGTGGCACTGCAGTGTCACGCAGGATGTCCCTTCCAAAAAAAACCTCCCCAATCAGCACATGATGCAAAGAAAAAGAAAAGAAAAAAGAGGTGCAAGATGGAATTGTCCTTGGGCCCTCCCACCCACCCTTATGTTGTATAAACAAAACAGGACATGCACACTTTAACCAACCCATCATTTCAGTGACAGGGTCTGCCACACGACTGTGACTGATATGACGGGTTGGTTTGGACCCCCCCCCAAAAAAGAAGCAATTAATCTCTCCTTGCACAAACTGGCTCTACAGAGGCAAGATGTCCACCTCATCTTCACCCTCCGATATATCACCGTGTACATCCCCCTCCTCACAGATTATCAATTCGTCCCCACTGGAATCCACCATCTCAGCTCCCTGTGTACTTTGTGGAGGCAATTGCTGCTGGTCAATGTCTCCGCGGAGGAATTGATTATAATTCATTTTAATGAACATCATCTTCTCCACATTTTCTGGATGTAACCTCGTACGCCGATTGCTGACAAGGTGAGCGGCGGCACTAAACACTCTTTCGGAGTACACACTTGTGGGAGGGCAACTTAGGTAGAATAAAGCCAGTTTGTGCAAGGGCCTCCAAATTGCCTCTTTTTCCTGCCAGTATAAGTACGGACTGTGTGACGTGCCTACTTGGATGCGGTCACTCATATAATCCTCCACCATTCTATCAATGTTGAGAGAATCATATGCAGTGACAGTAGACGACATGTCCGTAATCGTTGTCAGGTCCTTCAGTCCGGACCAGATGTCAGCATCAGCAGTCGCTCCAGACTGCCCTGCATCACCGCCAGCGGGTGGGCTCGGAATTCTGAGCCTTTTCCTCGCACCCCCAGTTGCGGGAGAATGTGAAGGAGGAGATGTTGACAGGTCGCGTTCCGCTTGACTTGACAATTTTGTCACCAGCAGGTCTTTCAACCCCAGCAGACCTGTGTCTGCCGGAAAGAGAGATCCAAGGTAGGCTTTAAATCTAGGATCGAGCACGGTGGCCAAAATGTAGTGCTCTGATTTCAACAGATTGACCACCCGTGAATCCTTGTTAAGCGAATTAAGGGCTGCATCCACAAGTCCCACATGCCTAGCGGAATCGCTCCCTTTTAGCTCCTTCTTCAATGCCTCCAGCTTCTTCTGCAAAAGCCTGATGAGGGGAATGACCTGACTCAGGCTGGCAGTGTCTGAACTGACTTCACGTGTGGCAAGTTCAAAGGGCATCAGAACCTTGCACAACGTTGAAATCATTCTCCACTGCACTTGAGACAGGTGCATTCCATCTCCTATATCGTGCTCAATTGTATAGGCTTGAATGGCCTTTTGCTGCTCCTCCAACCTCTGAAGCATATAGAGGGTTGAATTCCACCTCGTTACCACTTCTTGCTTCAGATGATGGCAGGGCAGGTTCAGTAGTTTTTGGTGGTGCTCCAGTCTTCTGTACGTGGTGCCTGTACGCCGAAAGTGTCCCGCAATTTTTCTGGCCACCGACAGCATCTCTTGCACGCCCCTGTCGTTTTTTAAAAAATTCTGCACCACCAAATTCAAGGTATGTGCAAAACATGGGACGTGCTGGAATTTGCCCATATTTAATGCACACACAATATTGCTGGCGTTGTCCGATGCCACAAATCCACAGGAGAGTCCAATTGGGGTAAGCCATTCCGCGATGATCTTCCTCAGTTGCCGTAAGAGGTTTTCAGCTGTGTGCGTATTCTGGAAAGCGGTGATACAAAGCGTAGCCTGCCTAGGAAAGAGTTGGCGTTTGCGAGATGCTGCTACTGGTGCCGCCGCTGCTGTTCTTGCGGCGGGAGTCCATACATCTACCCAGTGGGCTGTCACAGTCATATAGTCCTGACCCTGCCCTGCTCCACTTGTCCACATGTCCGTGGTTAAGTGGACATTGGGTACAACTGCATTTTTTAGGAGACTGGTGAGTCTTTTTCTGACGTCCGTGTACATTCTCGGTGTCAAAGTCAGAAAAATATCCCCATACACGCTGCCATATTTGCACCTCACGCTGGTCCGCGCTGCGCATGCGTGCGCTTTCCCGTGATAGCGCATACCCGCTGATGCGTGCACCCGCTCGCATCGGTATGCGTATTTACGGTAAGGAGTATGTAGTCGTAGCGTGCGACTCAATCGTTACATATTTTCACAATTAATGTAGTTTGTAGACCATGGTCCCTTTGATAGATTCTGAAAGTTTGGTTAATATAGAATGTCCCTGAACGGAGGAATCCCTCTTTGTATTGTGCGAAGGGTCTAACAGGAATCATACAGCAGTGTTTGGTACCCATCGGAAGAGTATTTAATTAACAATATTCCGGTGTTGGTTTGGAGCGTATTAATCGCTCGTGCGGATAGTTATGGACATAAGAAGTTTATGTCCATTTCTATTATTTACGCATACTCAGGTATGCGGCGGGAAACCTAGTTTCCCACCCACCTGAGCTGTTTGAAATCGTCACAGCCCACCTGTATGAATCACCCTATGACCTTTTGTTATAATGCGAAGCCGAATTCCTGCGTCCAATGGACAATGAGGTTGTAGGGACCATTAGATTGCATTGTGTGAGTAGCATAAAAGACGGGCCTGTGGCATCCAGCTTTCACTTCTCATCAAACGGTTCTCATTGCTGATAATCGGGAAGCTGGATGTCCAGAGGCGCATGCGATCATACCCTTTGTGCGTAAGTTTTTCTCCGTAATCATATTGTCTTACTGTGAGCCAATCTCTCTCTCTCCGTCTCTCTCTCTCTCTCTCTCTCCCTTCTCTTTCTCTCGTATCTCCCATTGACTAGTATTGTATGGTATTAGATCAGCATAGTATTGTATTGTATTTCTTGTATAGTTATGCGGTTAGGAAGTCTCTGTTATATTGTAGTGTATCATTTGTACTGTGATTCTTTTTGCAAGTATAATAGTTATAATACAGATAATAGGCTTTGGACCCTAAACCAGTATCTGTGTATTTCCTATAGTTTTAAGTGTTCACTTGAGCGTCGGTGACGCTCAAGCAGCTTTGTAGTTAGTCAGGTTACACAAGGTTGCACTTACACCCTGTATTCACATTAAGGTATTCTGTGTATTTCATTGATAAAAGGTTTAGACATAAAGGTATAGCGTTGTGAGCGTCTGCGCCGCTGGTGATCTCCTCGTGGTCTCGAGCGTCCGCTACGCCATAGCGAATCATTACTCTAGTCATCACCAATAACGTGCTGTCCTGTGATCACTGGGCCGTGAGCGAACGTGACGCTTGAGCGTCTCGCCTACGGCTAAGCGATCGTTACACAACTAGCGTACCCTTACGGTACTTCTTAAGTAAACAGCGTACTGTGTTCTTAGACTTCATTAAGGGTTGTTTATACGACAAAGGAATCTAGAATTGTCAATTGGGGGACTCGTCCTGTCCTTCTCATATCTGCACTAGGTAGATTAGCAGACATTATCCCCCAGCAAAGGGTGGGAGGTTGTCTCGCAGTGCTGACGGGATAAGCGTCTGCTTCACTTAGATAAAGAGTGCTGAAGGAATCCGGGAACCGGAAGTAAGAACAAAACGCTTGTGTCTTTTAAAACTGTTTATTTCTCTTCTGTCTTGCGTATACACGCACGCATACATATATATCTGCATTTCTTTTTCAATTTCGTATATCACTATTCCTGTTTGCCAATTTTTATAGTTGATAGAAAGTACTAAAAGAGACTTGCTGTTATTTCATAGTTTAAGAATAGAGGTAATAGTTAAAAGTGTAGACAAACACACAGGTTTGCCTGGGAGATAAGGCAAAGCCAGTGGGGTACGCGGTAGATGATCAGGGATCGTTTACATTGATAAAAGAAATTGTGTTACGGTGGATCTTTTGTTTTGCGTACACGTGTCTCTAACAAAGACTAGCGTACGCAATCCAAAGGCAGACGCACGCAGCGTACATTACGCAACGTAGCGTCCGGTTACGCCCACGTAGCTCAAGTTGTGAAAAGGCGATAAGTAACGCGACGCGGTAAATAACGCAAATCTATTTTTGGAAAATTTGAAATTTAGTTTAACAGATCCTGCTCCTAATTGGTAACACAGCTGGGCTAAAGAAAATTTCTGCGCAGAAATAGATATAGAAACGAAAGTGTACATGTGTTGAGTGAGTGTGTTTTTATTACATAAGTTTATATAACTTAGAGGTTGAACCAAAAAGAAATCGGGTAGGACATACGTGTAAGTGACATATACGGTGGCTAAGGAGGCATCCTTGGTTAAATAAAATATGAGCATTAGAGTATAGCGGACCAGTATACAAGACCAGGAGGTCAGACCAGGAGGTCGTACAGAACAAGACCAGGAGGTCATAAGGAGACAAAGAAGGTCCGCTATAAAGGTACAAGAAGCACAACCCCGGGGGTTGGTGCTAAAACCCATATAGGCCATTGGAAGCTCTGGCTGAAGGAATTCGCAGCCGCAATTTTCGATTCCATTGATCTCTCAGTACCTAACAGGTAGTGCTTATGTACTGAACGATTGTACCGCACGTAATTGTGTGCAGTAGTTAGTAATCTGACCTAATACCATTAGAGTAAAGTGGTCACAAACGCTATTTGTACATTCTGACGTGATTTGTGTAATTTTTTATTTTTAAAGGGAAGTTCGCTGGTCACTCAGGAACTATCTAACAACCCCACCTTTACTGGAAAGAGTAAGTGTCCTGCGGGTAACCCTCATATGTTCCAGTAAACAGAAGGTTTCTGGTAGGGCCCTGTATCGAGTACGCCAGCACCATATCGGTGTGATCAGGTCGTATTGGTCGAGGTGGGCGAGTGAGTGGGGTACTCGGTAAACCGCCACCGCCGGCCTATTTTGAATAATTTGGTTTGCTGTAAGGGTTCGCTGAAGACCGTGATATAAAGATCAAAGGAGTAGTAAGCAACACCTGCAGATTATGGGGGCCAATTGTTCAGGTAGGGGGCGATCAACCTCGGTTCGGGTTGATTCAGAGAACCGACCAGTCGGGTCGGCAAGGTACATCATGTGTGAAAAATACGGAAGTCACACAGAGGTTTTATGTGATGAATGGGAGAGAATGACTGTACAAGACAGGGAGAAATTCCCAAGAATAGGTAGCTTCAGTCCAGACGTGTTACAAAATTTAAGGAGGAGGATATGTCTCATAAAATCAACAAAGAGACGAATTCAGCATCATGATTATTTACAGTTATGGCACCAGGAAGGTGAGATACAGAGAGGTTTGGCTCTGGCGGCAGGATCTGGGGCAGTCAGTAAGCTGATAGCCACAGCCCCTCCTCCACCATACATAGCAGGAGAGAAGTTGATTACGGAGAGAAACGCACTGGGTTGTAAAACACAAACACTTAGTAACCCTGTAAATGTTAATGATGTTAACCAAGTAACTCATGCAAGTATTAACCCGTGCAAGTTGTACCCTGTTTTGAACTTTCCTCAGGAGTGTGATCAAGAAGACGATCCAGCAACAATTTCAGCTCTCTCTCTAGCGGCCACCATAGCAGAGACCACAGTAGGCACAGCAACACCCACGAGATTAGCGAAAGCCCCTAGCGGAGGGATAGGTGAGGTCGTGTCAACGGGTAAGTACGGCACCATGCATTATACTGAAACAATTTCACCACAAGTTGTAGAATCTACACAGAATGAGGTTGTTAGAGTTAACCCTGTTAGAGTAATAGCAGTTCCCAATGGGAAAACAGATGTATCAGGAGCCACTCCCATAAGGAACATTGCCATGTACACTCCATTTTCCCGAATGGAATTAAGAACAATAGTGTCCGAATTTCCTGACCCCAGGAAAGACTTAGTTGCTAGCCAAAAATACATCAGGGATCTAGGTAACACTGTAGAACCCAACAACAAGGATTGGCAGATACTGCTAAGAGCTTGTTTACCTTCAAATGTCGTCTCAGTTCAATTCTTAGCCGATTGTGGACTAGATAAAGATGTACCGCTTACAGACGTGTACAACAAGGATAATGTAAAAAGGATAAATTTACAGCTAAAGGAGTATTTCCCAGCCGTTGTTAAATGGAACAAAATATTCTCCATTAGACAAAAAGAGTCCGAAACGGCAACAGAATATTTTCATCGGGCACTATTAGAAATGGCAAAGTACACTGGAATAGAAGACATTAGGACCAACCCAAACCACCAAGAAGTAGCAGTATCTGTACTGATGGATGGTTTAAAGGAAACATTAAAGACTAGGGTTCAGACCACGCAACCATGTTGGCGAGGTCTGTCGGTGTCCACATTAAGAGAGGCTGCTATTGATCACGACAGAAACATCACTAGACACAGGGAGTCGCAAAGTGATAAGTTGATGTCAGTAAGTATACAGGCGCTGACCACAAGGCAGCCTGCGTATGTACCACCGAATCCTGTGGGTAAGTCAAGTGTAATAACATGTTTTTCTTGTAACAAACAGGGACACTATGCACGAGACTGTAGAACAAAGAGTGTACAAAGATCTTTTCAACCCCCTAGACAACGACACGACACACGACATTGGGAGCAGGGTCCACAGAGGCGGAGTTTTGAGCCACATACAGGGGAAACAAAAAGATACCCCCCGAACAGAGATTGGCATGCCTCTGGTAGTTCCCAGCTAACTCCCCCACAAGTAGTTGCTGCCAACGGGATTCAGGGAGGTCAGCATACCCAATAGGGGTGTGGCCATACCTGTAATCTGCAGCCAGTGAAATTGATTGCCAGTCTTGGAAATGAACCAGAGATTGCAATCGATGTAGCTGGTAAAACCTTAAACTTTCTTGTAGACACAGGGGCGGCCAAGTCAGTGATAAATTCGACAGTGGGCATGAGAACCACTGGTAGGACAGTTCCAGCCATGGGAGTAACAGGAGTAGTCCAGCACTACCCTGTTAGCAAACCAGCCGAGATTACAATAGGGCCTTTGCATACCAAGCATTCGTTTTTGCTAGCTGCATCGGCACCAACCAATCTCCTGGGAAGAGACTTACTATGTAAAATGGGTTGCGTCATTTATTGTACTCCTGAAGGTGTATTCTTGGACATTCCTGAGAATCACGCTCAGGAAGTACGAGACATGTTAGACTCCCCATCAAAATGAATGTCACATCCCATTATGACAAATAGGAATCCATCCCAAATAGAAGAGATGACATCTCAGATACCAGAGTCACTTTGGACAAAAGATGGACAGGACACTGGATTAATGGCAAACGTAGCTCCAGTAGTTGTACAAGTAAAAGATGGTAGGATAGCTCCAAAAAAATCCCACAGTATCCTCTGAAGCCAGAGGTGGAGTTAGGAGTTTTCCCAGTAATAGAGCGCTTGCTACAACAGGGCATTCTAGTAAGAACGTCCAGCACAGCAAATAGTCCCATCTTCCCTGTTAAAAAGAGTGGGGGGAGGGGTTACAGGCTAGTGCAGGATCTAAGGGGGATTAATAAAATAGTTGAGAGTCAGTTCCCCGTAGTGCCTAATCCAGCTGTCATCCTAATGCAAATTCCTCCCACTGCCAAATTTTTCACTGTTATTGACCTCTGCTCCGCATTCTTTTCGGTACCTCTGCACCCTGACAGCCAATATTTGTTTGCATTCACATACAGAGGAGTCCAATACACGTGGACTCGGTTACCCCAAGGTTTCATAGATAGTCCAAGTATATTTTCTCAGGCTTTGCATGATTGTTTACAGTCTTTCCAACCGGAGAGTGGATCAGTATTGATACAGTATGTAGATGATTTACTACTGTGTTCAGATTCGCTGGAAGCTTCCCTGAAGGATACGAAACAGCTCCTGTTTCATCTTTCAGACACAGGACATAAGGTTTCCAAAGACAAGTTGCAATTATGCCAACCTAAGGTAAAATATTTGGGACACTGTCTAACACAAGGACTGAGACACCTGACCGCTGATAGAATCCAAGCCATTAGAGACATGACACTGCCACAAACCCAGCAACAGATCAGGACGTTTTTAGGAATGTGTGGGTATTGCCGTAATTGGATCCCAGGGTTTTCCATATTGGCGTTACCTTTGCAGGAAATGGTCTCCTCAAACAAACCTGATAGGATCTCGCATACAGACGAATCCGAAACAGCATTTGAGAGACTCAAACAGTGCCTAACGCAGGCGCCAGCACTAGGTATGCCAGACTATGGGAAACCCTTTGAACTATACGGAACAGAAAGTGCTGGTTGCGCAGCAGGTGTACTAACCCAAAAACACGGTGATGCCAGCAGGCCAGTTGCATACTACAGCGCTCAGCTAGACACGGTAGCGCGATCCCTTCCCACATGCTTGCGTAGCGTTGCGGCGATAGCATTGCTAGTGACAAAAAGCGAAGATGTCGTGCTAGGCCACAACCTCACAATCCATACACCACATGCAGTATCTGCCTTATTGAATTCTGCCCAAACCAGACACGTCTCATCAGCAAGGTTTACAAGATGGGAATTGGCATTAATGGCCCCAGTAAACATCACCATAAGGAGATGCAGCGCATTAAATCCTGCAACATTTCTCCCAGGTGTGCCTGGTCAGACACAAAGGGTGGAAGGTGAGAGTGATGGGGAAGGAGGATTTAATACAAAGGAAGATGCACATGATTGTATGGAATATTTGACCCAAAATTTTACCGCAAGGCCTGACATCAGTGACAATCCACTGGAAGATGCAGAACTCACGTTCTACACTGACGGTAGTTGTCATAGACAGTCAGACTCGGGAGACTTGTGTACTGGATACGCAGTCGTAGATGACCAAGACACCATAGAAGCGGAACCGCTAGGTCCACCTCACTCAGCCCAGGTTGCTGAACTGGTCGCCCTAACCAGAGCATGTGAATTGGCTAAGGGTAAGTCAGCCAATATCTACACCGATTCTAGATACGCCTTCGGGGTAGTACATGATTTCGGAGCCCTATGGCGCCTCAGAAATTTCATGACGGCAGCTGGTACACCGATAGCGCATGCAGCTTATATAAAAAGGCTTCTAACAGCGATACAGGAACCCGACAGAGTGGCTGTTATCAAATGTAAAGCACATACATATAGTCAAGACCCAGTGTCACTTGGTAACAGCCGAGCAGACGAAGCAGCTAAGCTTGCAGCTGCTACCCCCATACAGACAGACACCACACAACTGATGGTATTTAATACCATCAACACACAGAAGTTGTGTGAGATGCAGAATTTGTGTTCCACACAGGAAAGAGCAGTCTGGAAGGCAAAGGGATATGGCCAGGAGTCCTCAGGGCTCTGGACGGATGGACATGGTAAACCAGTGGCCCCCAGAGCATATCTTCCATGTCTGGCTGAAGCAGCTCATGGGTTGACTCATCTAGGCAGGGAGGGGATGTGCAAATTGGTAAGAGCATACTGGTGCGCCCCAGGATTCTCCTCTCATGCGGGTAAAAGAGCAATGTCATGCCTTACCTGTCTGAGAAAGAATATTGGAAAAGCAATACCTACAGAACCATCCCATATCCCACCTGCCGGCGGCCCTTTCCAGGTAATACAAATTGACTTCATTCAATTACCCCCATGTCGAAATTTGAAATATGTACTTGTTTGTATAGATGTTTTCTCGAATTGGGTCGAAGCATTTCCAGCAGCTACAAATACCGCTATGTTTACAGCTAAAAAAATTGTACAGGAATTTGTATGTAGATATGGTATCCCTAGATTCATTGAAAGTGATAGGGGTACCCATTTTACCGGTGATGTCTTTCAAGGAATGTATAAATTAATGGGTATTGATAGCAAGCTGCACACTCCGTACCGTCCACAGGCGAGTGCGAAGGTCGAAAGAGTGAACAGCACTATTAAAAATAAATTGAGTAAAGTAATGGCAGAGACAGGATTGACGTGGCCAGAAGCTTTACCCATTGTTTTGTATAGCATCAGAACCACTCCCAGGTCCCCTCTTAACCTGTCCCCTTTTGAAATTCTGTTTGGTCGACAACCGCATGTCATGATTAACCCTCAGGATGATTTGAAATGTAACAATGAAGTAACTGTAAAATACTTGATTAACATGAGTAAGCAGTTGAGGAATCAAAATGATAATCTGAAGTTGGTGATTCCTGATTTACCAGATAGTAATTGTCATGACATTGAACCTGGGGATTACGTAATGATACGAAATTTTCTACGCTCAGGTTGTCTTATTGATAGATGGGAAGGACCATACCAGGTCTTATTGACTAGCACCACAGCATTGAAGGTTGCTGAGAGAGAGACTTGGGTCCATTCATCCCACTGCAAAAAGGTTGCTGATCCAGAGAAGTCCCGTGATAAGGAACAGACGGTAGAGGTTGTATCACTGGAGTGTCTGTTCCAGGAGGACTGAGGCGGCACCTGAGCCTTGAAGACCGAAAGCAGTTGTTGACTCCCTTCCCCCTTTTATTGTTTTTCTCCACTTCCCATCCCCTCTCCCTTAAAATTTCTTTTTCCCCCTTCTCATTCTTCTCTATTTCTTCCTCAAAGATGGACTTGCCCCAAGAGACTGTGATCCGGATTTTGATGTTAACCATGATGTTGACCAGAGCAGTCTGTTCCGGCGAGAGTACCATAGAGGTCGAGAGAGGTTCTGGAATGGGTTCCGATTATGATGATGGAGGCGTAGTTTTCCAAGATCAACCAAACCAACAAGCAAAGGCGAGTATCAGAAAACGATCCGATAGAAGAAATTGTGATGGATTGTTAGCTGAAGAAAACTGTATCTGTAGGCTCTGTGACAATTTGATTGAGGATGGGTGCATAAAGAAATGCCAATCCAGTTTTAATATCCATATGGACCGGCATCCATTGAGTGACTATCACTCCTTAGTGGGTAACGTATTAAACCAAACAGATTGTTGGGTATGCTCTCAAGTACCTCAGGGTCATAGCAAATCAGGGCTAGTACCATTTCCTTTAACGTTAGGGGAGGTACTTGAGCTAAGTGGTGGGAGACCGGTGGACCGGAGGTTTAACATCTCCAGCCCTCCTAGTTTGAAGCTCCACCAATACCATGTGGATAGGTCCCTCTTATGTTTCAATATCTCCAATCCCCGTAAGCCGGGAAATTGGGAAGTGTCATGGAGCAACCTTACCATGACCTTTTCACACAGAGCAGATAGAATGCCTACAGATACAGAGCTTGTACGCCACATAGCCAGTAGAGGAAAATCTTTCCGGTACCGATATACCTTAGGAAATAGGATTACGAGAGTTGGAGAAGTATCACCAGGATACTGTGCACATATCGTACAAACTGATACATGCATTAAGCAGATGGAAGAATTAGGGTCAGGAGAGTTCACCTGGAAGGTGTGTAATATGGTAATGTCCTTCTCTGTCCCATATGTTCTCCCCGATGATGCATATTTCATATGTGGGAGAAAGGCGTACAAGTGGCTTGCCCCAAACTCTGAAGGATTGTGTTATATTGGAAAAGTATTGCCTGAAGTGATGACTATAACACATGACAAAATGAAGGACATACACCGTGGTGCCCAAGCTCCTTATACTCACACTCATTACGAGCACCGAGTTAAAAGACAACTGTCAGAAAGGTTAGAGCATCCGGCCTCTGATCTTATCCATGAATCCACCGGGATTCAGGTTCTGGTAGCGTTAGATTTCACTCGCACCGCTCGAGGAGTGATGAATTATAGATACATTTCCGCACTCGCCAATTTGTTAGATAATATCACTGAAATGTATGATGACACGTTCAGATACACTGGAAGAGAACTTCAAGCTTATAAAACAGAACTAGTTCAGCATAGGATGGTTCTTAATTATCTTACAGCAGTAACAGGCGGATATTGTGTTACATTGGCAACACAGTACGGCATAAAGTGTTGCACGTATATCACAAATAGCACCGAGGATCCGGTAGAGGTCATAGACCAAAAGATGGACGATATTCTCCAATTAAAATGGGAATTTCGCCGAAAACACAATCTCACCCTTGCCGCTGTAGGTAATGAGCTGACTAGTTGGGTGTCATGGTTGAACCCGCGAAATTGGTTCTCCGGTTTAGGAGACTGGGCTCAAGGAGTCATAATGGATGTTGGAAAGTTTCTCCTATGTATCTTAGGTGTTGTTATATCTATTGGATTGATATTTAGATGCGGGCAGGCTTTAATGAGGTGCAAACAAAGTACAAAAGTGATGAGCTTGAGGAGTGAGGAAACTGTAATTAACCTGGATTTGATTTATGACCCAATGATAGAAACCCGGATGTGATGAAAAATGCGATTATACGGTCCGTTTCTTTCACCTGTTTTTCTGCTTTTCTCCAAGATACAAAGACCCCCTTGGACGAGGAAGTTGACGAGACGCTATACAGACAACGGACAAGCACCAAAGATGAAGTTTTGACAACCTATGATATGGACACTTGATGAACTTTGCCATGGATCCCCAGTTTCCCTAGTATTTTTAAACTCACGCTAGCCCAACATTTTTGTAAATCTGATGGCACTGACAAAGCTATTTGCTCATGCCCAAGGAGCAATACAGCGCAAAGAAGACGACTCTCAACAGATACCGAACAAAACTTCAACAACAGATGTACATTTCCCTGACATAGAATATCATTGCATTTTCCATAAGTGTTCTTTATCTTCATCTCTACAACCCTCAGGTAATAACACACATAGTATAGGAAATACAGGCACAGATATCAGCAATCACATATTCCCCCATTCATGTATCATCAACTAAAATGTGCTCCCCATTTTTGTTCAAAAGCCGAAAAGAGCTCGGTAAAGTTTGACAGCCCATCCACAGACCTGTACCACGGGATAAGAAGGAATTCAAATGTATACTTCGCAATACCTCGAAGCTTGATTTACCACACGTACGGCACGATGATACATGACCCTCCAAACATGGACTCATACACACATACTTCTGCTATCTCACTAGGTCATACCCTCTTCACACCTACTCCTCTCTTCTTCCTTACCCAACCATGGAAATGAATTAACCCCTGACTTATATTTTTCTCCTTTTTGAAATGTTTTGAAGGTGGCAGTTATTATTGACTGCCAAAGGGTGGACTGTCAAAGTCAGAAAAATATCCCCATACACGCTGCCATATTTGCACCTCACGCTGGTCCGCGCTGCGCATGCGTGCGCTTTCCCGTGATAGCGCATACCCGCTGATGCGTGCACCCGCTCGCATCGGTATGCGTATTTACGGTAAGGAGTATGTAATCGTAGCGTGCGACCCAATCGTTACATATTTTCACAATTAATGTAGTTTGTAGACCATGGTCCCTTTGATAGATTCTGAAAGTTTGGTTAATATAGAATGTCCCTGAACGGAGGAATCCCTCTTTGTATTGTGCGAAGGGTCTAACAGGAATCATACAGCAGTGTTTGGTACCCATCGGAAGAGTATTTAATTAACAATATTCCGGTGTTGGTTTGGAGCGTATTAATCGCTCGTGCGGATAGTTATGGACATAAGAAGTTTATGTCCATTTCTATTATTTACGCATACTCAGGTATGCGGCGGGAAACCTAGTTTCCCACCCACCTGAGCTGTTTGAAATCGTCACAGCCCACCTGTATGAATCACCCTATGACCTTTTGTTATAATGCGAAGCCGAATTCCTGCGTCCAATGGACAATGAGGTTGTAGGGACCATTAGATTGCATTGTGTGAGTAGCATAAAAGACGGGCCTGTGGCATCCAGCTTTCACTTCTCATCAAACGGTTCTCATTGCTGATAATCGGGAAGCTGGATGTCCAGAGGCGCATGCGATCATACCCTTTGTGCGTAAGTTTTTCTCCGTAATCATATTGTCTTACTGTGAGCCAATCTCTCTCTCTCCGTCTCTCTCTCTCTCTCTCTCTCTCCCTTCTCTTTCTCTCGTATCTCCCATTGACTAGTATTGTATGGTATTAGATCAGCATAGTATTGTATTGTATTTCTTGTATAGTTATGCGGTTAGGAAGTCTCTGTTATATTGTAGTGTATCATTTGTACTGTGATTCTTTTTGCAAGTATAATAGTTATAATACAGATAATAGGCTTTGGACCCTAAACCAGTATCTGTGTATTTCCTATAGTTTTAAGTGTTCACTTGAGCGTCGGTGACGCTCAAGCAGCTTTGTAGTTAGTCAGGTTACACAAGGTTGCACTTACACCCTGTATTCACATTAAGGTATTCTGTGTATTTCATTGATAAAAGGTTTAGACATAAAGGTATAGCGTTGTGAGCGTCTGCGCCGCTGGTGATCTCCTCGTGGTCTCGAGCGTCCGCTACGCCATAGCGAATCATTACTCTAGTCATCACCAATAACGTGCTGTCCTGTGATCACTGGGCCGTGAGCGAACGTGACGCTTGAGCGTCTCGCCTACGGCTAAGCGATCGTTACACAACTAGCGTACCCTTACGGTACTTCTTAAGTAAACAGCGTACTGTGTTCTTAGACTTCATTAAGGGTTGTTTATACGACAAAGGAATCTAGAATTGTCATCGGTATCGCCTGCCTAGAGAAGTGGAACCTAGATGGTATTTGGTAACGGGGGCACACTGCCTCAATAAATTGTCTAGTTCCCTGTGAACTAACGGCGGATACCGGACGCACGTCTAACACCAACATAGTTGTCAAGGACTCAGTTATCCGCTTTGCAGTAGGATGACTGCTGTGATATTTCATCTTCCTCGCAAAGGACTGTTGAACAGTCAATTGCTTACTGGAAGTAGTACAAGTGGGCTTACGACTTCCCCTCTGGGATGACCATCGACTCCCAGCGGCAACAACAGCAGCGCCAGCAGCAGTAGGCGTTACACGCAAGGATGCATCGGAGGAATCCCAGGCAGGAGAGGACTCGTCAGACTTGCCAGTGACATGGCCTGCAGGACTATTGGCATTCCTGGGGAAGGAGGAAATTGACACTGAGGGAGTTGGTGGGGTGGTTTGCGTGAGCTTGGTTACAAGAGGAAGGGATTTACTGGTCAGTGGACTGCTTCCGCTGTCACCCAAAGTTTTTGAACTTGTCACTGACTTATTATGAATGCGCTGCAGGTGACGTATAAGGGAGGATGTTCCGAGGTGGTTAACGTCCTTACCCCTACTTATTACAGCTTGACAAAGGGAACACACGGCTTGACACCTGTTGTCCGCATTTCTGGTGAAATACCTCCACACCGAAGAGCTGATTTTTTTGGTATTTTCACCTGGCATGTCAACGGCCATATTCCTCCCACGGACAACAGGTGTCTCCCCGGGTGCCTGACTTAAACAAACCACCTCACCATCAGAATCCTCCTGGTCAATTTCCTCCCCAGCGCCAGCAACACCCATATCCTCCTCATCCTGGTGTACTTCAACACTGACATCTTCAATCTGACTATCAGGAACTGGACTGCGGGTGCTCCTTCCAGCACTTGCAGGGGGCGTGCAAATGGTGGAAGGCGCATGCTCTTCACGTCCAGTGTTGGGAAGGTCAGGCATCGCAACCGACACAATTGGACTCTCCTTGTGGATTTGGGATTTCAAAGAACGCACAGTTCTTTGCGGTGCTTTTGCCAGCTTGAGTTATTTCAGTTTTCTAGCGAGAGGCTGAGTGCTTCCATCCTCATGTGAAGCTGAACCACTAGCCATGAACATAGGCCAGGGCCTCAGCCGTTCCTTGCCACTCCGTGTGGTAAATGGCATATTGGCAAGTTTACGCTTCTCCTCCGACAATTTTATTTTAGGTTTTGGAGTCCTTTTTTTTCTGATATTTGGTGTTTTGGATTTGACATGCTCTGTACTATGACATTGGGCATCGGCCTTGGCAGACGACGTTGCTGGCATTTCATCGTCTCGGCCATGACTAGTGGCAGCAGCTTCAGCACGAGGTGGAAGTGGATCTTGATCTTTCCCTAATTTTGGAACCTCAACATTTTTGTTCTCCATATTTTAATAGGCACAACTAAAAGGCACCTCAGGTAAACAATGGAGATGGATGGATTGGATACTAGTATACAATTATGGACGGGCTGCCGAGTGCCGACACAGAGGTAGCCACAGCCGTGAACTACCGCACTGTACTGTGTCTGCTGCTAATATATAGACTGGTTGATAAAGAGATAGTATACTCGTAACTAGTATGTATGTATAAAGAAAGAAAAAAAAACCACGGTTAGGTGGTATATACAATTATGGACGGGCTGCCGAGTGCCGACACAGAGGTAGCCACAGCCGTGAACTACCGCACTGTACTGTGTCTGCTGCTAATATATAGACTGGTTGATAAAGAGATAGTATACTCGTAACTAGTATGTATGTATAAAGAAAGAAAAAAAAACCACGGTTAGGTGGTATATACAATTATGGACGGGCTGCCGAGTGCCGACACAGAGGTAGCCACAGCCGTGAACTACCGCACTGTACTGTGTCTGCTGCTAATATATAGACTGGTTGATAAAGAGATAGTATACTCGTAACTAGTATGTATGTATAAAGAAAGAAAAAAAAAACACGGTTAGGTGGTATATACAATTATGGACGGGCTGCCGAGTGCCGACACAGAGGTAGCCACAGCCGTGAACTACCGCACTGTACTGTGTCTGCTGCTAATATATAGACTGGTTGATAAAGAGATAGTATACTCGTAACTAGTATGTATGTATAAAGAAAGAAAAAAAAACCACGGTTAGGTGGTATATACAATTATGGACGGGCTGCCGAGTGCCGACACAGAGGTAGCCACAGCCGTGAACTACCGCACTGTACTGTGTCTGCTGCTAATATATAGACTGGTTGATAAAGAGATAGTATACTCGTAACTAGTATGTATGTATAAAGAAAGAAAAAAAAACCACGGTTAGGTGGTATATACAATTATGGACGGGCTGCCGAGTGCCGACACAGAGGTAGCCACAGCCGTGAACTACCGCACTGTACTGTGTCTGCTGCTAATATATAGACTGGTTGATAAAGAGATAGTATACTCGTAACTAGTATGTATGTATAAAGAAAGAAAAAAAAAACCACGGTTAGGTGGTATATACAATTATGGACGGGCTGCCGAGTGCCGACACAGAGGTAGCCACAGCCGTGAACTACCACACTGTACTGTGTCTGCTGCTAATATAGACTGGTTGATAAAGAGATAGTATACTCGTAACTAGTATGTATGTATAAAGAAAGAGAAAAAAAACCACGGTTAGGTGGTATATACAATTATGGACGGGCTGCCGAGTGCCGACACAGAGGTAGCCACAGCCGTGAACTACCGCACTGTACTGTGTCTGCTGCTAATATATAGACTGGTTGATAAAGAGATAGTATACTCGTAACTAGTATGTATGTATAAAGAAAGAAAAAAAAACCACGGTTAGGTGGTATATACAATTATGGACGGGCTGCCGAGTGCCGACACAGAGGTAGCCACAGCCGTGAACTACCGCACTGTACTGTGTCTGCTGCTAATATAGACTGGTTGATAAAGAGATAGTATACTACTAATATTATATACTGGTGGTCAGGTCACTGGTCACTAGTCACACTGGCAGTGGCACTCCTGCAGCAAAAGTGTGCACTGTTTAATTTTAATATAATATTATGTACTCCTGGCTCCTGCTATAACCTATAACTGGCACTGCAGTAGTGCTCCCCAGTCTCCCCCACAATTATAAGCTGTGTGAGCTGAGCAGTCAGACAGATATATAATATATATAGATGATGCAGCACACTGGCCTGAGCCTGAGCAGTGCACACAGATATGGTATGTGACTGACTGAGTCACTGTGTGTATCGCTTTTTTCAGGCAGAGAACGGATATATTAAATAAACTGCACTGTGTGTCTGGTGGTCACTCACTATATAATATATTATGTACTCCTGGCTCCTGCTATAACCTATAACTGGCACTGCAGTAGTGCTCCCCAGTCTCCCCCACAATTATAAGCTGTGTGAGCTGAGCAGTCAGACAGATATATAATATTATATATAGATAATAGATGATGCAGCACACTGGCCTGAGCCTGAGCAGTGCACACAGATATGGTATGTGACTGAGTCACTGTGTGCTGTGTATCGCTTTTTTCAGGCAGAGAACGGATTATAAATAAAAGTGGTGGTCACTGGTCACTATCAGCAAAACTCTGCACTGTACACTACTGAGTACTCCTAATGCTCCCCAAAATTAGTAAATCAAGTGTCTAAACGGAGAGGACGCCAGCCACGTCCTCTCCCTATCAATCTCAATGCACGTGTGAAAATGGCGGCGACGCGCGGCTCCTTATATAGAATCCGAGTCTCGCGATAGAATCCGAGCCTCGCGAGAATCCGACAGCGTCATGATGACGTTCGGGCGCGCTCGGGTTAACCGAGCAAGGCGGGAAGATCCGAGTCGCTCGGACCCGTGAAAAAAAACATGAAGTTCTGGCGGGTTCGGATTCAGAGAAACCGAACCCGCTCATCTCTAGTATACTATCCAATATCCATCCATACCTGTGGTGCATTTAAGTTGTGTGCAGTATATATAGTAGGAGGACAGTGCATAATTTTGCTGTGACCACCAGTATATAATATATAGCAGTACGGTACAGTAGGCCATTGCTATTGATATATTACTGGCATATAATTCCACACATTAAAAAATGGAGAACAAAAATGCGGAGGGTAAAATAGGGAAAGATCAAGATCCACTTCCACCTCGTGCTGAAGCTGCTACCACTAGTCATGGCCGAGACGATGAAATGCCATCAACGTCGTCTGCCAAGGCCGATGCCCAATGTCATAGTAGAGAGCATGTAAAATCCAAAATACAAAATATCAGTAAAATGACCCAAAAATCAAAATTAAAAGCGTCTGATGAGAAGCGTAAACTTGCCAATATGCCATTTACGACACGGAGTGGCAAGGAACGGCTGAGGCCCTGGCCTATGTTCATGGCTAGTGGTTCAGATTCACATGAGGATGGAAGCACTCATCCTCTCGCTAGAAAACTGCAGTGCCACTCCTAGGTGGGCCAGGTGTTTGTGTCGGCCACTTGGGTCGCTTAGCTTAGTCACACAGCGACCTTGGTGCGCCTCTTTTTTTCTTTGCATCATGTGCTGTTTGGGGACTATTTTTTTAAGTGCCATCCTGTCTGACACTGCAGTGCCACTCCTAGATGGGCCAGGTGTTTGTGTCGGCCACTTGGGTCGCTTAGCTTAGTCATCCAACGACCTCGGTGCAAAGTTTAGGACTAAAAATAATATTGTGTGGTGTGAGGTGTTCAGAATAGACTGGAAATGAGTGGAAATTATGGTTATTGAGGTTAATAATACTATGGGATCAAAATGACCCCCAAATTCTATGATTTAAGCTGTTTTTGAGGGTTTTTTGTAAAAAAAACACCCGAATCCAAAACACACCCGAATCCGACAAAAAATTTTCAGGGAGGTTTTGCCAAAACGCGTTCGAATCCAAAACACGGCCGCGGAACCGAATCCAAAACCAAAACACAAAACCCGAAAAATGTCCGGTGCACAAGTGGTGCTTTAAAAATTGGCTGGTCCTTTAACTTACATATGTTTACCATAGCACTCTATAAAGTATAATGTGAGCAGTATCAGCAAAGTCCACTATAGATTGTATGTGAAAGGAACATAGTGTCAGACACTGGGGCTCGTAAAATATGAGTGTCCCCCCTGGCCCCCCCAGCCACTCTGGAGTCAGACCACCAGGCCGTACACAACTAAACACTTCATTTGATAATTGGTTAATTACATGTAAGAATCTACAGTCTTTGGTCTCTACGGGAAAAACCAAGTTTGGTTAAATAGAGAAAATCTTATTTAGCATTTCCAGAATAAAGTTCTGTGCGTCCAGCTCCCAGAGCTAAACCTGCGCACACAGAGGCAGTAATTCAGACCTGATTGCTAGGGGACGTTTTTTGCATCCCTGCGATCAGGTAGTCGCCACCTACAGGGGAGGGGGGATTCGCCGTGCAGGGGTGCGATCGCATGTGCAGTGTAGTCTGTAGTTTGTGTAGTCTCTGCACAGCCCAGGAATTACTCTTCCAGTGCGTTGATCGGAGCCGGAGCTGACGTCAGACACCCACCCTTCAAGAGCCTGGTCCCTCCTGCGTTTCTCCGGACACTCCCTGGAAACGGTCAGTTGCCACCCACAAACGCCTTCTTCCTGTCAGTCACCTTGCGTTCGCCGCGCAAACGCTTTTATCACACATCCCTTCGCTGCCCAGCGCTCTCCGGCGCTGCGTACTGACGCGCCTGCACATTGTGCTACATACTCATGCGCAGTTCAGACCTGATCGCAGGCTGTACGAAAACGCAGCCTAGCGATCAGGTCTGAATTACCTCCAGTGTGTATCTTGTAGCTACGACTGAGGACTCTGCTTACGCTGATTACTGGTTGCTCACGGAGATGGCGATGCATGGCTGAACGTACACCTGAATGCCGCTGGGTGTATCGTCTATTTGCACTCAGCACGCTTTGCAGAAAACCGGACGCAACTAGATGCTTGCAGTAGGAGTAACTGGGATGAAATGTGGCGCTATCACATAAGCAACGCTGTCCACTGATACACACATAGAAGCAGATGAGCATGTGATAATATATTACACATGATAATGAAACAGTGTCATGTATGACCTCATACTCTATACCATGAGATGAGATGTAATATGCCCCCTGTGTGGGCCAGGATGTGAACAGTGAAGCCCTAAAGATATTTAAAGATCAATTTCTGGGTCACCTTCCAGTAATCTAATTCCATAACACACAGTGAGTGGATTTCAAGGAATTGTAAAGTTTTGGATTGAAGCGTTCTTGGCAAAATAGTGATATAACGTTCTCAGACTGATTTCCCCCTGTAGAATGGGGTCCCCCCCCTCCCCTCACTGCATTCATAAATTACTGGAATATTTTCTCTTAATTGTAAACTCACTATTGTTTCACGTCCACAGTCAGTGGCCTTCATCTTACAGTAATTCATATTGCTACTCATTTCACATCCAGCTTATTACATACCATAAAAAAAATGAATACAGATTATAGATAGCAAAGGTAAAATGTGGTCAGGATGTGATTTTCCACCTCTGTGTGCTGATCATGTGACTTGGTCACATCATAAACAGCCTCTGTGATGTCACTCAGCTTTGATAGAAAGGTCACTGATTTGTAGAACACTGCCAGATATCAACTGTATCTGCTATGACATCTCATAATGTTATGTAATGTATGCTTATGATAGATAGATAGATAGATAGATAGATAGATAGATAGATAGATAGATAGATAGATAGATAGATAGATAGATAGAAATAATGAAGGGAAGGATGAGATTTATAATCTCAATAGCAGGGGTTAAAGTGAGCCGGAACGGGGCGGAACTGCGTTCCGTCAGTTCCACCAGGAGACGGAACGCAGTTCCGCCTCCCCCGGCTCACCTAACCCGATGTCCCGGGCGGCGCTGCAGGGAGATGCCGGGCGCCCGCTGAGATCGCGTTACCAGCGGGCGCCCGTCTCTCTCTCCGCAGCGGCAGCCGGAGCTCAGTACTGAGCTCCGGCTTCCGGCTCTGTCAGTGCGCGCTATGGGAGAGACGTCATGACGTCTCTCCCATAGTGCCGAGGAGCGGGCGGCGAGAGAGGACTGCGGCGGGAGCGGGGCTTGGTAAGTATGGTGCTCTCCCCCCTCCCTCCTATATGTGTACCACTAGCGGTGTTTCTACTGGGGGCTAGTTACTGGGGGGCTTTTACTACTGGGGGGCTTTACTACTGGGGCAAACTACAGACGGGCAAAACTACTGGGGGGCTTTACTACTGGGGCAAACTACAGAGGGGCAAAACTACTGGGGGGCTTTACTACTGGGGCAAACTACAGAGGGGCAAACTACTGGGGGGCTTTACTACTGGGGCAAACTACAGAGGGGCAAACTACTAGGGGGCTTTACTACTGGGGCAAACTACAGAGGGGCAAACTACTGGGGGGCTTTAGTACTGGGGGCAAACTACTGGGGGGCTTTACTGCTGGGGCAAACTACAAGGGGCAAACTACTGGGGGCATTACTACAAGGGGGCAAGCTACAAAGGGGTAAACTACTGGCAGCATTACTACTGGGGGCTAAACTACAAGGGAGCATAATTACAGGAGCTAAACTACTGGGGGTATAACTACAAGGGGGTAAACTACTGGGGACATTACTAACTTTGGCAAACTACATGGGGGCTAAACTACAGGGGCTAAACAACTGGGGGCAAAACTGCAGGGGGCATTACCACTGGGGGGATAAACTACATGGGGCAAACTACATGAGGGCAAAACTACTGGGGGCATTACCACTCAGAGGCTAAACTAAAGGGGGGGGGAGTAAATTGCTGGGGTCATAACTGCAGGGGCATTACCAGTATGGGCATGACTACTGGGGCTAAACGACTAGGGGCAATACTACACAGGGGCAATACCATTAAGGGCATTACTGATGGGGTGCACAGTTAATGAGGGCATTGTAAAGGGGGCACTTCATAAGGGGCACTACTGTTGGGGGCATTGCATAAGGGGCACTACTATTGTGGGCATTGTATAAGGGGTGCTACTGCTGGGGGCATTACTGTATGGGCCGACAAAGAAGCTGCGTTCCCGGTCCGCCGTCCGTCGCTCCACCCCTACCATCGCCGCCGCACTGGAAGCCCAGGTTCCAGACTCCCAGCTGCAGCGGATCTGGGACCAGGCCGGCTTTATTATCCCTGCCGCTGCATCGAGCTCCTGTGACCGCGGCGCTACTAGTTCAAATCTGTCGCTGATTGGCTGCCGGTCCGCAGCAGTTTTGAAATATTAGCGCCGTGGTCACAGGAGCTCGATGCGGCGGCAGGGATAATAAAGCCAGCCTGGTTCCAGATCCACTGCAGCCGCCCTCAGCCTCTTCTGCCGCCCCGCCCTCGGACCTCTGCGCACCCACAGCCTCCTCCTCCGCACTATCTCCGAGGCCCACAGCCTCCTCCACGTCACGCCTACCACAGCCTACTCATCCACAGCACCACAGACCACCGCCGCTGCTAAACAGGTAATCTAACCTGCTGCCTTTCTCTCTCCCTAGTCCCTACTGTATTCCCCTGCTGTCACTTTCCATGTCCCTGCTGTCACTTTCCATGTCCCTGCTGTCACTCTCCCTGTCACTCTGTCACTCTATAATGTGAATTTCGGCTCATACCGTGTGCTATAATGTGAATTTTGGCTCATACCGTGTGCTATAATGTGAATTTCGGATCATACTGTGTGGTGTAATGTGAATTTCGGCTCATACTGTGTGGTGTAATGTGAATTTGGCTCATACTGTGTGGTGTAATATGAATGTGGCTCATACTGTGTGGTGTAATGTGAATTTGGCTCATACTGTGTGGTGTAATGTGAATTTCGGCTCATACTGTGTGCTATAATGTGAATTTCGGCTCATACTGTGTAGTGTAATGTGAATTTGGCTCATACCGTGGGGTGTAATGTGAATGTGGCTCATACTGTGTAGTGTAATGTGAATTTCAGCTCATACTGTGTAGGGTAATGTGAATTTCGGCTCATACTGTGTGGTGTAATGTGAATTTGGCTCATACTGTGTAGTGTAATGTGAATTTCGGCTCATACCGTGGGGTGTAATGTGAATTTGGCTCATACTGTGTGGGGTAATGTGAATTTTGGCTCATACGGTGTAGTGTAATGTGAATTTCGGCTCATACTGTGTGGTATAATGTGAATTTCGGCTCATACTGTGTGGTGTAATGTGAATTTCAGCTCATACTGTGTGGTGTAATGTGAATTTCGGCTCATACTGTGTGGTGTAATGTGAATTTCGGCTCATACTGTGTGGTGTAATGTGAATTTCAGCTCATACTGTGTGGTGTAATGTGAATTTCAGCTCATACTGTGTGGTGTAATGTGAATTTCGGCTCATACTGTGTGGTATAATGTGAATTTCGGCTCATACTGTGTGGTGTAATGTGAATATGGCTCATACCGTGTGGTGTAATGTGAATTTGGCTCATACTGTGTGGTGTAATATGAATGTGGCTCATACTGTGTGGTATAAATGTGAATTTCGGCTCATACTGTGAGGTATAATGTGAAAGGGGTCCTACTATTGTGGTGCATAATGTGTATAAGGGGTATATGGTGTGGTAAACTACACTGAAGGGCACGCCCCCTTGTCAGGATTGCACCCTTCACTTTTCCATACCCCCACTTCAAAATTTCCACTTGGGTACTACTACTGCGGGCATTATTACTATTGTGTGACCACGCCCCTTTCTTTTTGAGGCCACACACCCCTTTTTACATGGGCACCGTGGGGAGGGGGGTGAGTTCCACCACCTCTCTAGGACCACTTTAAGCACTGCTCAATAGGATGAATATGTGACTTGCTGTTAATATGTTTAGTACTGACCATGTAATGTTGGCTTTTTTTAACCTAAATGATAGATAAATGCTGACCATGGGGGTCATTCCGACCCGTTTGCACGCAGCGGTTTATCGCTGCGGTGCGAACGGGTGCGGAATGCGCATGAGCACCGGGTTACATCACGACTTACAAAGGAAGCGGTCGCAGAGCCGACCGCTAAGAAGATTGACAGGAAGGAGGCGTGGCTGGGTGGATCAGGAGAGTTTGGAGCCTTTATCGGGGAGTGGTGAGTATAACGCAGGCGTGTCCAGCAGAACGGAGGGCGGAGGATTGACGTCAAAGCCGAGCCCATCATTGCTGGATCCATCGCACAGGGTAAGTAGGTATAGGGATGGTCTTGTTCTGCTTGAAATTTTTTTAGCTTAGCAGGGCTGCACAAGCGATCGCAGCCCTGCTAAGCTAAAATACACTCCCACATAGACGTGGACTATTGATCGCAGCAGCAACAAAAAGTTGCTGGCAGCGATCAACTCGGAATGACCACCTATGTGACTTGCTCACATCATAAACAGCCTTTATGATGTCACTCAGCTTTGGTAAAGAGGTAACTGTTCTGTAGAAAATTGTCAGATATCAATTTCTGCTTGTTGAAGGGGCGGAGGCGGCCCCCAGCATGCGAACAGAAGGATTGCAAATTCTTAGGCCCAGAGCCCTGACCTCAACCCCATCAATCACCTTTGGTATGAACTTGAATGGAGATTCTCGTCCAACATCAGTGTCTGACCTCATAAATGCTCTATAGAATTAATGGCCACAAATTCCCACAGAAACACCCCAAAATCTTGTGGAAAGCCTCCTAGAAGAGTGGAAGCTGGTATAGCTGCAAAAGCGGGACCAGCTCCATATTACTGTATGTGTATTTATATACAATGTCATTACAGCCCCTGTTGGTGTAATGGCCAGGAGTCCAAATACTTTTGTCCATATAGTAATAATAATAATTGTATTTATATAGCGCTCTTTCTCCAACCGGACTCAAGGTGTTAGTGTACACAGAGGGCAGAATTTAGGGCCTGGGGCTCAAAATGATCAAGACCCGATCATGAGAATGCAGGACCTGTGACCAGTGATGTGTGAGTGTGGCCAGTGCCATGTGGGTGTGGCTAGTGATGTGTGGGTGTGGCCAGTGCTATATTGGTGTGTCTACCCCTTACATTATATGACCCACTGTCTCTCTAGATAAACTGAGGAACTGCCACCAATGGGTAAAGGTTTTACCATCGATGGCAGAGGCCATTGATAGCTGAGAGGCAGCAATGGTTGTTATTCCTCAGTACATGCAGCATGCAGCTAAGCCCTGCCCCCTGCCATGCAGCAATGCCCCCTTCCCTGATCGGCCCACTGCCTGTCGTTCCCCACAGCAAGGATGTCTATTGAAGGGAGCAAACCATCGATATTCCCCACCTATGGTTTCATACCATCAATGTGAAACACTGATGGCACAATCGATAAAGACCTTCGATGGTTAACCCACGGATAGAGCACTCTACTGTAGCTAACCAGGCAGCATTGGGGTCAGCGCAGTGTCCTCACTTCGTCCCCTGTCATTCCCTGTCACCCCATTTCATCCCCTGTCATTCCCTGTCACCCCCTGTCATCTCCTATCACCTCCTGTCATTCCCTGTCGTCCCCTGTCACCCCCTGTCATCCCCTGTCATTCTGTCATCCCCTGTCATTCCCTGTCACCCCCTGTTGTCTCCTGTCATCCCCTGTCATTCTGTCATCCCCTGTCACCCCCTGTTGTCCCCTGTCATTCCCTGTTGTCCCCTCTCACCCCCTGTCATTCCCTGTCATCCCCTGTCATTCCCTGTCACCCCCTGTTGTCCCCTGTCATTCCCTGTCATTCCGTCACTCCCTGTCATTCTGTCATCCCCTGTCATCCCCTGTCATTCTGTCATCCCCTGTCATTCCCTGTCACCCCCTGTTGTCCCCTGTAATCCCCTGTCATTCCCTGTCGTCCCCTGTCATTCCCTGTCATCTCCTGTCATTCTGTCATCCCCTGTCACCACCTGTCATCCCCTGTCATTCCCTGTCATCCCCTGTCATCCCCTGTCACCACCTGTCATCCCCTGTCATTCTGTCATCCCCTGTCATTCCCTGTCACCCCCTGTTGTCCCCTGTAATCCCCTGTCATTCCCTGTCGTCCCCTGTCATTCCCTGTCATCTCCTGTCATTCTGTCATCCCCTGTCACCACCTGTCATCCCCTGACATCCCCTGTCATTCCCTATCGTCCCCTGTCACCACCTGTCATCCCCTATCATTCCCTGTCGTCCCCTGTCATTCTGTCATCCCCTGTCACCGCCTGTCATTTCCTGTCGTCCCCTGTCACCCCCTGTCGTCCCCTGTCATCCCGTCATTCCCTGTCATCTCCTGTCACCACCTGTTGTCCCCTGTAATCCCCTGTCATTCCCTGTCGTCCCCTGTCATTCCCTGTCATCTCCTGTCATTCTGTCATCCCCTGTCACCACCTGTCATCCCCTGACATCCCCTGTCATTCCCTATCGTCCCCTGTCACCACCTGTCATCCCCTATCATTCCCTGTCGTCCCCTGTCATTCTGTCATCCCCTGTCACCACCTGTCATTTCCTGTCGTCCCCTGTCACCCCCTGTTGTCCCCTGTCATCCCGTCATTCCCTGTCATCTCCTGTCATTCTGTCATCCCCTGTCACCACCTGTCATTCCCTGTCGTCCCCTGTCATTCCCTGTCGTCCCCTGTCACCCCCTGTCATCCCCTGTCACCACCTGTCATTTCCTGTCGTCCCCTGTCACCCCCTGTTGTCCCCTGTCATCCCGTCATTCCCTGTCATCTCCTGTCATTCTGTCATCCCCTGTCACCACCTGTCATTCCCTGTCGTCCCCTGTCATTCCCTGTCGTCCCCTGTCATCCACTGTCATCCCCTGTCACCACCTGTCATTCCCTGTCGTCCCCTGTCACCCCCTGTCGTCCCCTGGCTGTGGGATGTTTTTGCCTTTGGGATTAGGCCTGATGTGTTCCCAGTGCCACCCCAGCCCCACCACAGGACAGGGTGAATTGCCCATCTGTATAATAATACTGCAGAATGTGAATCTGCAAATACCGCGCGGACCGCTGTGCAGCAAAGAATAAAGATTGTATCACCCAAATCTCACCGCTCTGCAAAGTGTTGTGTTCCCCGGCGATACTCCATTTGTTACAGACTCTGTGTTGGAAAATGACAGTTTGGAGCTGATTGGCTGGTACTTTATCTCTATTCGCTTTATCTCTCTCCATTCTTTGTGAAATCTTCCCCAGAAGGAGGCTGTTCCAGCGGTAAAATGGTTAACAGCAGTTCCAGTGACAGAGCGTGCCCCAGTACAGGCAGGTCGCTATCTGCAGGAGTTTCCCCCGGTAACAGTGGCTCTGGAGACACAGCGATGATTACACAGACCCCATCTCTTTGGAGGCTGCTGTAAGGGGTCCATGCACTAATGAGAAGCCTGTCTCAGAACCTGATCTTTCACAGATGGCGGGACGTAGGAAGTGCAATTATGCGAAAATTGCAGAGAGGCAAATGAGAAGTTGCCAAGTGCTGCCACTGCCCATTACCTACCTGCGCTGGCTGATTGTTCCAGACAACAGCTGCAAATGACTGTGCTTCACAGAGCAGAGAAGTCCTGCACAGGGCGGGGGGGGGGGGAGAGAGCACGGAGCATGTACAGGAGAACATGCAGAGGCAGGAACGTCAGGCAGTAGTGGATGGATGGAGCGAGGGACGGAGCAGGGGATGGATAGATGGAGCGAGGGATGTATGGATGGGGCGAGTGATGGAGCAGGGGATGGATGGAGCGAGGGATGGATGGATGGATGGAGCGAGGGATAGAGGAGGGGATGGAGCGAGGGATGGATATATGGAGCGAGGGATGGATGGAGTGAGGGATAGAGCAGGGGATGGAGGGATGGATGGAGTGAGGGATGGATGGATGGAGCGAGGGATGGAGGGATGGATGGAGCGAAGGATGGATGGGGCGAGGGATGGAGCAGGGGATGGAGGGATGGATGGATGGAGCGAGGGATGGATGGATGGGGTGAGGGATGGAGCAGGGGATGGAGGGACGGAGCGAGGAATGGATGGGGCGAGGGATGGAGCGAGGGATGGATGGAGGGATGAATGGATGGAGCGAGAGATGGATGGATGGAGCGAGGGATGGATGGAGTGAGGGATGGATGGTTGGATGGATGGATGGTGCGAGGAATGGATAGATGGATGGAGCGAGGGATGGATGGATGGAGCGATGGATGGATGATGGAGTGAGGGATGGATGGAGCGAGGGATGGATGGATGGAGCGAGGGATGGATGGAGCGAGGGATGGATGAAGTGAGGGATGGATAGATGAAGTGAGGGATGGATGGATGGAGCGAGGGATGGATGGATGGATGGATGGAGCGAGGGATGGATGGAGTGAGGGATGGATGGAGCGAGGGATGTATGGATGGATAGATGGATGGATGGAGCGATGGATGGATGGAGCAAGGGATGGATGGATGGAGTGAGGGATGGATGGATAGATTGAGTGAGGAATGGGTGCATAGCCAGCCCTAACCAATATGATGTCCTATGCAAGGTTTTGGCTGGTGCACCCTAGCACCGCTGCTAGTTCCGCCTCTGACCCTGCACCCCTTTCCCAGCACCATCACCCCTCACTCATAGCAGTCCTCATTTTGGCGCTCCTACCTGCTATATTTTAAATAGGAACAGTGCGCACATTCAGTGCACAGCCCAAAAAGGGGCGTGTTCTTGCTGGGAAGGGGCATGGCCACACAATAGTACCCCTAATTCATATTACGCCACATAGTAGTGCAACTTTATTCACATTATATCATGCAATAGTGTCCCTTATTCACGTTACATCACACAATAGTACCACTTTACCTTATAAACATTACTCCTCACAGTAGTGCCCCTTATTCACATCACACCACACCATATTGCTCTTTATTCACATTACACCACACAGTAGTGCCCTTTCTGTACATTTCACCTTGGTAGAGTAACTTAAATCATAATGCCACACATTAGTAATGCCTGTATACACATAATACCACACAGTAATGCCCCTTACACATATGACACACATTATTAATGCATTTATACACATGACACACATAATGTCCCTTACACATAAGCCAAACACTACTGCACAATGAACCTACCCACACACAGCACTCACACAGCCGCTAACACTGTGACCTCTGCCTCTGCTTGGATACAGATGTGCCCTCATACATCTTGCCTCAATATGCCATGCAGCTCAAATCATCATGCATAGGAGACCACAAATAGGTTGAACTCGATGGACAATTGTCTTTTTTCAACCTCCGATACTATGTTACTATGTTACTATGTTACTAGCTCTGCTAATGTTTGGCACCTTTTTTTTTTTACAGAGAATGTGTCTTATTTTCATGACTAAAATGCAGAAGCAGCTTCTGCTGATTAAAATGATATGCGGCATGCCTGTATTCTGTGTGTGACTGCGGCTGTATCTGCATATGGAATGCTGAATTACAGTGATTTCCAGGAATACACCGTAGCATAGCATTTGGTATGCAGATACAGCCACAGTCACACAAAGAATATAGCCATGCTGCATATCATCTTAATCAGTAGAATCTGCTTGTGCCCCTGGGCATTCCAAATGCCACTGGCATTTTCCTAGTTTGCCTATGCCTAGGGCCGGCTCTGGATTGATGGTTAGATGGATGGACAAAGCAGGAGATGGGTGGATGGAGCGAGGGATGGATGGAGGGATGGACGGATGGATGGAGCGAGGGATGGATGGAGGGATGGATGGAGCGAGGGATGGATGGATGGAGAAAGGGATGGATGGAGCGAGGGATGGAGGTATGGATGGATGGAGCGGGGGATGGATGGATTGAGCGAGGGATGGATGGATTGAGCGAGGGTTGGATGGATTGAGCGAGGGATGGAGGGATGGATGGATCGGGGGATAGATGGAGGGATCAATGGAGGGATGGATGGATGGAGCGAGGGGTGAATGGAAGGCGCAAGGGATGGATGGATTAAGCGAAGGATGGAGGGATTGAGCGAGGGATGGATTGATGGAGCGGGGGATAAATGGATGGAGCGAGGGATGGAGTGAGGGATGGATGGAGCGAGGAAAGTATGGAGTGAGGGATGGAGGGACCGAAGGATGGATGGAGCGAGAGATGTATGGATGGAGCAAGGGATGGATGGAGCGAGGGATGGAGGGAGCGAGGGATGAAGCAAGGTATGGATGAATGGAGCGGGGGATGGATGGATTGAGCGAAGGATGGAGGGATTGAGCGAGGGATGGAGGGATGAATGGATGGATGGAGCGGGGGATAGGTGGATGGATGGAGCTAGGGATTGATGGATGGGGTGAGGGATGGATTGAGCGAGGAAAGTATGGAGTGAGGGATGGAGGGACCGAAGGATGGATGGAGCGAGAGATGGATGGATGGAGCAAGGGATGGAGGGAGCGAGGGATGGATGAAGCGAGGTATGTATGGATGGAGCGAGGGATGGAGGGATGGAGCGAGGGATGGATGAAGCGAGGTATGGATGGGCGGAGCGAGGGATGGAGCGAGGGAAGGATGAAGCGAGGTATGGATGAATGGATGGAGTGAGGGATGGCGCAAGAGATGGATGGATGGAGCGAGGGATGGATAGATGGAGTGAAGGATTGATGGATGGATGGAGCGAGGGATGGGTGGATTGAGCAAGGGATGGAGCGAGGGATGGATAGATTTGGGTGGGGTGTGCTCAAACTGAAATCTAAATTGCAGTGTAAGAATAGAGCAGCCAGTATTTACCCTGCAGAGAAACAATGTAACCCACCCAAATCTAACTCTCTCTAAACATGTTACATCTGCCACACCTGCACTGCACATGGTTCTGCCCATTAGAGGACAAATTTGCTGCTGCGATCAGATCTGAATTAGGCCCATAGGCCCTTGTCAGAGGCGTCACCAGGTGTGGTGACACCCGGTGCGCACCCCTGATCTCCTGCCGCGATCGCGGCAAAAAAGAGGGCATGGCCTTACAGTTAGGGGGCGTGGCTTCACGGGGATCCTGGAATCGTCACTCTGGGGGGCGTGCCCAGCATCTCCGGAGATGTTGGGCTTCCCCCAGAGACGGTCTCAGTGTGCTGTCAGCTCCTCTTCTATGACAGGAGCCGGGTGCTGTAGCAGAATTTCACACTGCAACACCTGGTTCCTGTCACTGCGGAAGAGCAGACATTTGGTGTCACCCCCTCCAGGTGTCACACCGGGGTGCGGCCCGCACCCCCCGCACCCACCTTGTGACGCCACTAGCCCTTGTTCAGGTTTGTTAACAAACCAAAAAAGTTAGCCACTGGGCAAGACCATGTGCACTACAGGTGGGGCAGATGTAACATGTGCAGAGAGAGTTAGATTTGGGTGGGGTGTGTTTAAATTGAAATCTAAGTTGCAATTGTAGAAATTAAGCAGCCAGTATTTACCCTGCACAGAAACAATATAACCCACCCAAATCTAACTCTCTCTGCACATGTTACATCTGCCCCCCTGCAGTGCACATGGGGGGTCATTCCGAGTTGTTCGCTCGTTATTTTTTTCTCGCAACGGAGCGATTAGTCGCTAATGCGCATGCGCAATGTCCGCAGTGCGACTGCGCCAAGTAAATTTGCTATGCAGTTAGGAATTTTACTCACGGCATTACGAGGTTTTTTCTTCGTTCTGGTGATCGTAATGTGATTGACAGGAAGTGGGTGTTTCTGGGCGGAAACTGGACGTTTTATGGGAGTGTGCAAAAAAACGCAGCCGTTTCTGGGGAAAACGCGGGAGTGGCTGGAGAAACGGAGGAGTGTCTGGGCGAACGCTGGGTGTGTTTGTGACGTCAAACCAGGAACGACAAGCACTGAACAGATCGCACTGGCAGAGTAAGTCTCGAGCTACTCAGAAACTGCACAGAGAAGTCTTTTCGCAATATTGCGAATCTTTCGTTCGCAATTTTGATAAGCTAAGATTCACTCCCAGTAGGCGGCGGCTTAGCGTGTGCAAAGCTGCTAAAAGCAGCTTGCGAGCGAACAACTCGGAATGACCCCCATGGTTTTGCCCATTAGAGAACAATTTTGCTGCTGCGATCAGGTCTGAATTAGGCCCAAAGTCAGGGCCGGACTGGGACCAAAAATAGGCCCTGGCATTTTTGAAGCACACAGGCTCACCTCGGTGTCAATGCAAAGAGACCTAAAAAGAAGAACAGGCGCTCAGTAAGAGTTGCTGCACCAAGCTGCTGCCAATGGACAGGAGAGTCACTCCTGAAGGTAACAAAAACAGAATATGTGGGTTGGGCAGCGCTGTAATTGAAGTGATTGAAATAAGCAATTGTTGACAATATATATTAAAATTCTTTATCAATTTATTAAAAAACAAATAAAATATGAATATTATTCACTCCTCAGAATTAACTGGTAAAAATACTGATATGCACCTAGATCAGTTCATCTTCATCTATATGTTAGACCATATATGTCTGTTCCTGAATAATTACCCAGGTAAGTTCACAAGTCCCTCAGAGGTTTGGTCCTTTGACAAAGCTGCAAATCTTCTGGGGAAGCAGTGAAACGCGTTAGGACCCCCCTTCTGCACCACTTCAGTTCTTCAAGACCGCCATTCTGTGTCTGAACCAGCCCAGGATTCACCATCAAACTTTTGCCTACCCTAATGAGGACAACCACAGCAATCACCATCTAAATGAGGACATTCACTTCCAGCATGGAAGCACCTTCATGGAAGCCTTTCCACCTCTAATACGGTGATCGGTAACTATCAAATAACCGAACTGTGTCATTTTGCGAACAAACCTCTGAGGGACTTGTGAACTTACCTGGGTAATTATTCAGGAACAGACATATATGGTCTAACATATAGATGAAAATGAACTGATCTAGGTGCATATCAGTATTTTTACCAGTTAATTCTGAGGAGTGAATAATATTCATATTTTATTTGTTTTTTTAATAAATTGATAAAGAATTTTAATATATATTGTCAAAAATTGCTTATTTCAATCACTTCAATTACAGCGCTGCCCAACCCACATATTCTGTTTTTGTCACCTCGGTGTCAGCATCTGACTCCTCCCCTTACTATTCCCGACTCCTCCTACTTCTTAGTAGTGATGAGCGGGTTCGGTTTCTCGGAAACCGAACCCCCCCGAACTTCACCCATTTTACACGGGTCCGAGGCATACTCGGATTCTCCCGTATGGCTCGGTTAACCCGAGCGCGCCCGAACGTCATCATCCCGCTGTCGGATTCTCGCGAGATTCGGATTCTATATAAGCAGCCGCGCGTCGCCGCCATTTTCACTTGTGCATTGGAAATGTTAGGGAGAGGACGTGGCTGGCGTCCTCTCCGTTTAGTGTTGAACTTGATTGTGCTTTATTGTTTAATTGTGGGGAGGACTGGGGAGCAGCTGTATAATATAGGAGGAGTACAGTGCAGAGTTTTGCTGTTCAGTGACCACCAGTTTTATCCGTTCTCTGCCTGAAAAAAAACGCTCCATATCTGTGCTCAGCGTGCTGCATATATCTGTGCTCACACTGCTTAATTGTGGGGACTGGGGAGCAGCTGTATATTATATAGGAGGAGTACAGTGCAGAGTTTTGCTGACAGTGACCACCAGTATACGTTGTCTGCCTGAAAAACACTCCATATCTGTGCTCAGTGTGCTGCTTTATTGTGGGGACTGGGGACCACCAGTATAATATTATATAGGAGGAGTACAGTGCAGAGTTTTGCTGACCAGTGACCACCCGTATATAATATATAGCATTACGGTACAGTAGGCCACTGCTGTACCTACCTCTGTGTCGTCATTAAGTATACTATCCATCTAGATTCTATACCTGTGGTGCATTTCAGTTGTGCAGTTTGCTGACACAGTGACCACCAGTATATATAGCAGTACGGTACGGAAGGCCACTGCTGTACCTACCTCTGTGTCGTCATTAAGTATACTATCCATCTACATTCTATACCTGTGGTGCATTTTAGTTTTGCAGTTTGCTGACACAGTGACCACCAGTATACTATATATAGCAGTACGGAAGGCCACTGCTGTACCTACCTCTGTGTCGTCATTAAGTATACTATCCATCTACATTTTATACCTGTGGTGCATTTTAGTTTTGCAGTTTGCTGACACAGTGACCACCAGTATACTATATATAGCAGTACAGAAGGCCACTGCTGTACCTACCTCTGTGTCGTCATTAAGTATACTATCCATCTACATCCTATACCTGTGGTGCATTTTAGTTTTGCAGTTTGCTGACACAGTGACCACCAGTATACTATATATAGCAGTACGGTACGGAAGGCCACTGCTGTACCTACCTCTGTGTCGTCATTAAGTATACTATCCATCTACATTCTATACCTGTGGTGCATTTCAGTTGTGCAGTTTGCTGACACAGTGACCACAAGTATATATAGCAGTACGGTACGGAAGGCCACTGCTGTACCTACCTCTGTGTCGTCATTAAGTATACTATCCATCTACATTCTATACCTGTGGTGCATTTTAGTTTTGCAGTTTGCTGACACAGTGACCACCAGTATACTATATATAGCAGTACAGAAGGCCACTGCTGTACCTACCTCTGTGTCGTCATTAAGTATACTATCCATCTACATTCTATACCTGTGGTGCATTTTAGTTTTGCAGATTGCTGACAGTGACCACCAGTATATATAGCAGTAAGGTACGGAAGGCCACTGCTCTACCTACCTCTGTGTCGTCAAGTATACTATCCATCCATACCTGTGGTGCATTTCAGTTGTGCGCAGTATATATAGTAGTAGGCCATTGCTATTCATAGTTACTGGCATATAATTCCACACATTAAAAAATGGAGAACAAAAATGTGGAGGTTAAAATAGGGAAAGATCAAGATCCACTTCCACCTCGTGCTGAAGCTGCTGCCACTAGTCATGGCCGAGACGATGAAATGCCATCAACGTCATCTGCCAAGGCCGATGCCCAATGTCATAGTAGAGAGCATGTAAAATCCAAAAAACAAAATTTCAGTAAAATGACCCAAAAATCAAAATTAAAAGCGTCTGAGGAGAAGCGTAAACTTGCCAATATGCCATTTACGCCACGGAGTGGCAAGGAACGGCTGAGGCCCTGGCCTATGTTAATGGCTAGTGGTTCAGCTTCACATGAGGATGGAAGCACTCATCCTCTCGCTAGAAAAATGAAAAGACTTAAGCTGGCAAAAGCACAGCAAAGAACTGTGCGTTCTTCTAAATCACAAATCCCCAAGGAGAGTTCAATTGTGTCGGTTGCGATGCCTGACCTTCCCAACACTGGACAGGAAGAGCTTGCGCCTTCCACCATTTGCACGCCCCCTGCAAGTGCTGGAAGGAGTACCCGCAGTCCAGTTCCTGATAGTCAAATTGAAGATGTCACTGTTGAAGTACACCAGGATGAGGAGGATATGGGTGTTGCTGGCGCTGGGGAGGAAATTGACAAGGAGGATTCTGATGGTGAGGTGGTTTGTTTAAGTCAGGCACCCGGGGAGACACCTGTTGTCCGTGGGACGAATATGGCCATTAACATGCCTGGTCAAAATACAAAAAAAATCAGCTCTTCGGTGTGGAATTATTTCAACACAAATGCGGACAACAGGTGTCAAGCCGTGTGTTGCCTTTGTCAAGCTGTAATAAGTAGGGGTAAGGACGTTAACCACCTCGGAACATCCTCCCTTATACGTCATCTGCAGCGCATTCATCATAAGTCAGTGACAAGTTCAAAAACTTTGGGTGACAGCGGAAGCAGTCCACTGACCACTAAATCCCTTCCTCTTGTAACCAAGCTCCTAAACCACACCACCAACTCCCTCAGTGTCAATTTCCTCCTTACCCAGGAAAGCCAATAGTCCTGCAGGCCATGTCACTGGCAAGTCTGACGAGTCCTCTCCTGCCTGGGATTCCTCCGATGCATCCTTGAGTGTAACGCCTACTGCTGCTGGCACTGCTGTTGTAGCTGCTGGGAGTCGATCATCATCCCAGAGGGGAAGTCGGAAGACCACTTGTACTACTTCCAGTAAGCAATTGACTGTCCAACAGTCCTTTGCGAGGAAGATGAAATACCACAGCAGTCATCCTGCTGCAAAGCAGATAACTCAGGCCTTGGCAGCCTGGGCGGTGAGAAACGTGGTTCCGGTATCCACCGTTAATTCAGAGCCAACTAGAGACTTGATTGAGGTACTGTGTCCCCGGTACCAAATACCATCTAGGTTCCATTTCTCTAGGCAGGCGATACCAAAAATGTATACAGACCTAAGAAAAAGACTCACCAGTGTCCTAAAAAATGCAGTTGTACCCAATGTCCACTTAACCACGGACATGTGGACAAGTGGAGCAGGGCAGACTCAGGACTATATGACTGTGACAGCCCACTGGGTAGATGTATTGCCTCCCGCAGCAAGAACAGCAGCGGCGGCACCAGTAGCAGCATCTCGCAAACGCCAACTCGTTCCTAGGCAGGCTACGCTTTGTATCACCGCTTTCCAGAAGAGGCACACAGCTGACAACCTCTTACGGAAACTGAGGAACATCATCGCAGAATGGCTTACCCCAATTGGACTCTCCTGGGGATTTGTGACATCGGACAACGCCAGCAATATTGTGTGTGCATTTCATCTGGGCAAATTCCAGCACGTCCCATATTTTGCACATACATTGAATTTGGTGTTGCAGAATTATTTAAAAAACGACAGGGGCGTGCAAGAGATGCTGTCGGTGGCCCGAAAAATTGCGGGCCACTTTCGGCATTCAGCCACCACGTACAGAAGACTGGAGCACCACCAAACATTCCTGAACCTGCCCTGCCATCATCTGAAGCAAGAGGTGGTAACGAGGTGGAATTCAACCCTCTATATGCTTCAGAGGATGGAGGAGCAGCAAAAGGCCATTCAAGCCTATACATCTGCCCACGATATAGGCAAAGGAGGGGGAATGCACCTGACTCAAGCGCAGTGGAGAATGATTTCAACGTTGTGCAAGGTTCTGCAACCCTTTGAACTTGCCACACGTGAAGTCAGTTCAGACACTGCCAGCCTGAGTCAGGTCATTCCCCTCATCAGGCTTTTGCAGAAGAAGCTGGAGACATTGAAGGAGGAGCTAAAACAGAGCGATTCCGCTAGGCATGTGGGACTTGTGGATGGAGCCCTTAATTCGCTTAACCAGGATTCACGGGTGGTCAATCTGTTGAAATCAGAGCACTACATTTTGGCCACCGTGCTCGATCCTAGATTTAAAACCTACGTTGTATCTCTCTTTCCGGCAGACACAAGTCTGCAGAGGTTCAAAGACCTGCTGGTGAGAAAATTGTCAAGTCAAGCGGAACGTGACCCGTCAACATCTCCTCCTTCACATTCTCCCGCAACTGGTGGTGCGAGGAAAAGGCTAAGAATTCCGAGCCCACCGGCTGGCGGTGATGCAGGGCAGTCTGGAGCGAGTGCTGACATCTGGTCCGGACTGAAGGACCTGCCAACGATTACTGACATGTCGTCTACTGTCACTTCATATGATTCTCTCACCATTGAAAGAATGGTGGAGGATTATATGAGTGACCGCATCCAAGTAGGCACGTCAGACAGTCCGTACATATACTGGCAGGAAAAAGAGGCAATTTGGAGGCCCTTGCACAAACTGGCTTTATTCTACCTAAGTTGCCCTCCCTCCAGTGTGTACTCCGAAAGAGTGTTTAGTGCAGCCGCTCACCTTGTCAGCAATCGGCGTACGAGGTTACTTCCAGAAAATGTGGAGAAGATGATGTTTATCAAAATGAATTATAATCAATTCCTCCGTGGAGACATTCACCAGCAGCAATTGCCTCCACAAAATACACAGGGACCTGAGATGGTGGATTCCAGTGGGGACGAATTAATAATCTGTGAGGAGGGGGATGTACACAGTGAAAGTGGTGAGGAATCGGAGGATGATGATGAGGTGGACATCTTGCCTCTGTAGAGCCAGTTTGTGCAAGGAGAGATTGATTGCTTCTTTTTTTGGTGGGGGCCAAAACCAACCAGTCATTTCAGTCACAGTCGTGTGGCAGACCCTGTCGCTGAAATGATGGGTTCCTTAAAGTGTGCATGTCCTGTTTATAAAACATAAGGGTGGGTGGGAGGGCCCAAGGACAATTCCATCTTGCACCTCTTTTTTCTTTAATTTTTCTTTGCATCATGTGCTGTTTGGGGACTATTTTTTTGAAGTGCCATCCTGCCTGACACTGCAGTGCCACTCCTAGATGGGCCAGGTGTTTGTGTTGGCCACTTGTGTCGCTTAGCTTAGTCACACAGCGACCTTGGTGCGCCTCTTTTTTTCTTTGCATCATGTGCTGTTTGGGGACTACTTTTTTTGAAGTGCCATCCTGCCTGACACTGCAGTGCCACTCCTAGATGGGCCAGGTGTTTGTGTCAGCCACTTGTGTCGCTTAGCTTAGCCATCCAGCGACCTCGGTGCAAATTTTAGGACTAAAAATAATATTGTGAGGTGTGAGGTGTTCAGAATAGACTGGAAATGAGTGGAAATTATGGTTATTGAGGTTAATAAAACTATGGGATCAAAATGACCCCCAAATTCTATGATTTAAGCTGTTTTTTAGGGTTTTTTGTAAAAAAACACCCGAATCCAAAACACACCCGAATCCGACAACAAATTTTCGGTGAGGTTTTGCCAAAACGCGTCCGAATCCAAAACACGGCCGCGGAACCGAATCCAAAACCAAAACACAAAACCCGAAAAATGTCCGGTGCACATCACTACTTCTTAGGCTATGCTCTTACAAATATAATTAATATTATAACAACATACAGGTGTACATCATTCTGTATTAAAATACACACAACCATTGGTTGAAGTGGAAATGTTGAAGTGGGGGTATGGAAAAATAAAGGTTGTTGTAACTAAGGGGGTCATTCCGAGTTGTTCGCTCGTTGCCGATTTTCGCAACGGAGCGATTAAGGCGAAATGCGCATGCGCATGGTACGCAGTGCGCATGCGCTAAGTATTTTAGCACAAAACTAAGTAGATTTACTCACGTCCGAACGAAGAATTTCCATCGTTGAAGTGATCGGAGTGTGATTGACAGGAAGTGGGTGTTTCTGGGCGGAAACTGGCCGTTTTCTGGGAGTGTGCGGAAAAAAGCAGCCGTGCCAGGATAAAATGCGGGAGTGTCTGGTGAAACGGGGGAGTGGCTGGCCGAACGCAGGGCGTGTGTGTGACGTCAAACCAGGAACTAAACAGACTGAACTGATCGCAGTGTAGGAGTAAGTCTCGAGCTACTCAGAAACTGCTAAGAATTTTCTATTCGCAATTCTGCTAAGCTAAGATACACTCCCAGAGGGCGGCGGCCTAGCGTGTGCAATGCTGCTAAAATCTGCTAGCGAGCGAACAACTCGGAATGACCCCCTAAGCGCGTGCGCTCCAGAAAAGGGGCGTGGACATGCACGTGCCCCATTCACTAGAATGAGAGCGTCTGTGTGCACTCCCGACGGGGCTAAGCGGCGACCAATCAGACAGAGAGTGTCCCATAGAGGTACTAAATGGGTGTGGCCAATTAAAATGGGACGTGATACACAGACATATGCCCCCAATAGTGCAGTGCCAGATCCACAATTGCCCCCACAGTGCCAGGTATACAAATGCCCCCACAGTGCCAAGTATACAAATGCCCCCACAGTGCCCGATCCACAAATGCCCCCACAGTGCGAGCTAATACCTGACACTGTGGGGGCAATTGTGGATCTGGCACTGTGGGGGCAATTGTATACCTGACAGGTATACAAATGCCCACACAGTGCCAGGTATGCAAATGCCCCCACAGTGCCAGGTAAACAATTGCCCCCACAGTGCCAGGTATACAAATGCCCTACAGTGCCAGCCAATTGCCCCCACAGTGCCAGGTATACAATTGCCCCCACAGCAGTGCTGCAGCTGCTTACCGCTGCTGCTGCTCCTCTGGCTGTGATGTGAGGGTGTCAGGAGAAGAGCTCAGAGCGCGGGAGTGCGGCTATGTCTGGCGCCGGCGTGTAGGACTTTAAACTAGCCGCCGGTTCGTGAGCCAATCAGAGCTCGCGGACCGGCAGCGGCGGCTCCTGATTGGCTGCTGGTCAGCGAGCTCTGATTGGCTCACGAACCGGCGGCTGGTTTGAAGTCCGCTACACGCCGCCAGACATAGCCGTGCTGGCGCGCTCTCCTCTCCTGACAGCTGAGACACGCTGCCGCCGGACTGAGCAGCAGCGTGTCTCAGTGACACAAGCGGGGATCGGCCCACATGGCCATCGGCCCTTCTGGCATTTGCCAGAAGTGCCAGACGGCCAGCCCGGCCCTGCCCAAAGTCAAGACAAATGTAAAGAATGGGAATATCATATGTACGCAAGGAAGCGGCCGTACAGATCTGTGTAAGTAATATTCCCATGCTGCAGCAGGAGATAGACGCCTCCTGATAACATTAGCGAGTGCTGTGCCTGAGGACGCAGCCTCGGATCACCACTACGACCGTCCTCGCGATCTGCGATGGTTACAGGCACCGTCCAGCCTGCGTACGCTGAATCTGACTAAGGGTGGCTGTAGGATCTGGACACCGCAGCCCAGAATTCTGCGTCCAAATACCCTGGACCCATCACGCCTTCAAAACGGGTGCAAAACGACCCTGTTTTGAAAAACGGTGACTGGCGACATGGGGCTGCGAGCGACATCGCGAGACCTATTCTGCACATGTGTATAACGGGTCTTGCGCCTGCGCAGACCCCAAACATTGTATTTGTACATAAATCATCAGGAACCAAATATGAATCAGGCCCAGTGATCATATAAGCCAGGAACAGCCAAACCGGCCCTCAGCGACCTCTAACAGTTCATGTTTTCCAGATAACCTCTGTATTCTGTACAACGTGTCACTGATACCCGGGTTGCAGCTCACTGGAAAAGGGTCCTTGAAAAATAACCCGGGTCCAGTGACCTGAGAATCCAACCCGGGTAGCTACCAATGTCGGACTCGGGAAGGACCCAGGTAATGGTGCGTTGTGAAAGGGTGACCCGGGTTCTGTTACAGCCTATGGAGAGGCGGATCACTGGTACCTGGAGATGATGTCATCACCAGGCGCCAGCAGAGGGAAGAAATGCCGCTAACCCGGGTCTAGTCTGCGGTGCAAACGGAGTTTCAAGTCGCTGTGACACGGATAGAAACCGCATTCCGTTACCGGGGGCAGACCCAGGTTTTAGGTAGATAAGGCATATTAGTAATGAGTACACCTGTGCGCCAGCTTGGGAGTGTGGAAAACGTGATCTGGTCCTCGAGGACTGGGCTGGCCCCTGATATAAGTGATTACAGGTAGCCGGGACGGGCTCTGATTCATCCCATCGACTGTCCTTCAAACAACTCTGTCTACAACAAGATTCCTTATTGCTGCAATTGTCATTTTCAGGGGGCATGCAGCGGGATAAGGCTAAGACTGGCCCACAGGGGTACAGGGGAAACCACCGGTGGGGGCCACTGCCTGGGGGCCCACCTCCTGCTCTAGGGATCAGGTTCCAGACTGTGCACCTGAATTATACATTATACACATGTTATTACCTTATACTGGACTATGGTGTATTTTCTATACAGTGCATTGCTGTTATTAATCTGTTATTAATCTGGTACATTATCATGCATGCAGCAGCTGAATTACTGTATATATTTATGAAGGGGCCCAGACGTTGCACTCTATAATGGTTAGTCAAACCAATGAGGTGGCAGGCCACACCCCTCTGCAGACTGACCACACCCCTAACATAGGCCACTACATCTGCATTCCCCCGGTGGGCCCTACATGCCCCAGTCCGATACTGAGCGGGATGTGGTTATGTGACCGGCGGTCACATGACCTCCCCCTACATCCCGCCCCCCTCACTATCCCGACAGTCGGCATGCCGACCAGCAGCGACTATTCCCCCTTGTGGTTGTCCACGACACCCATATAGTGGGAATGGAACCTGTGTCGAGCGCAGCGAGTGCAAGGGACTTTGTTGCCCCCCCCCTCCCCGCCTGCATTCTGCTGCTGGGATCCCAGCGCCGGTACAGCACATCCAGCCCCACAATGTGCCTCTTACACATCCATATACTATTACTCATAATATACGTGTGACAAGGGCTGCAACGGTCACCAAGCTGACTGTATACACATGTCGTATTATTACAGATATAGGGCCTAATTCACGTTGGATCACAAATCGCGATCCAACCGGAATTATTGCGTTTGCCCGTCGGCCGCATGCGCAAGACCCATCCTGTGCGTGTGCCCGTATTTGTTGTGGGTGCCCCGCAGAAAATGCGAACGCCTCTGCCTGTCAATCAGGCAGAGGAGTTTGCGGAGTGAGATAGAGCGCTGTGGGGGCGTGGCTTAGAAACGGAGGTGTGACGACATGAACGGGGGGCATGACTGGGGTGTGATCGGGGCGGCTGCATGATATCACACGCAGCCACCGTAATCAAAAAGATGGCGGCAGTCCTCCTGTGGGCACAGCCAGGCTGCGCCGACAGGAGGCTTCCTTAATTTATAGCGATCCCACTGAAATTGCAATGGGACCGCAATTTAAGCGTAGTCAAGGAGGGGGGCGTTTAGCATGCTGGGCGGCCTTGACCTGCGATGGGCACCCCCGAGCATGTGATCCAAAGGATTAGCAGAATTTCAATCCTTACTGAATCAGGTCCATAGACTACTTCATAGAGATACATAGTATCAGGTCCATAGACTACTTCATAGAGATACATAGTATCAGGTCCATAGCTTACTTCATAGAGATACATAATATCAGGCCCATATACTACTTCATAGAGATACATAGTATCAGGTCCATAGACTACTTCATAGAGATACATAGTATCAGGCCCATAGACTACTTCATGGAGATACATAGTATCAGGCCCATAGACTACTTCATAGAGATACATAGTATCAGGTCTATAGACTACTTCATAGAGATACATAGTATCAGGTCCATATACTACTTCATAGAGATACATAGTATCAGGTCCATAGACTACTTCATAGAGATACATAGTATCAGGTCCATAGACTACTTCATAGAGATACATAGTATCAGGTCCATAGACTACTTCATAGAGATACATAGTATCAGGCCCATATACTACTTCATAGAGATACATAGTAACAGGTCCATAGACTACTTCATAGAGATACATAGTAACAGGTCCATAGACTACTTCATAGAGATACATAGTATCAGGTCCATAGGCTACTTCATAGAGATACATAATATCAGGCCCATATACTACTTCATAGAGATACATAGTATCAGGTATATAGACTACTTCATAGCGATACATAGTATCAGGTCCATAGACTACTTCATAGAGAAACATAGTATCAGGCCCATAGACTACTTCATAGAGATACATAGTATCAGGCCCATATACTACTTCATAGAGATACATAGTAACAGGTCCATAGACTACTTCATAGAGATACATAGTAACAGGTCCATAGACTACTTCATAGAGATACATAGTATCAGGTCCATAGGCTACTTCAAAGAGATACATAATATCAGGCCCATATACTACTTCATAGAGATACATAGTATCAGGTATATAGACTACTTCATAGCAATACATAGTATCAGGTCCATAGACTACTTCATAGAGATACATAGTATCAGGTCCATAGACTTCTTCATAGTGATACATAGTATTGTGTCCATAGACTTCTTCATAGAGACACATAGTATCATGTCCATAGACTTCTTCATAGAGATACATAGTATCATGTCCATAGACTTCGTCATAGTCATACATAGTATCATGTCCATAGACTACTTCATAGAGATACATAGTATCAGGTCCATAGACTACTTCATAGAGATACATAGTATCAGGTACATAGACTACTTCATAGAGATACATAGTATCAGGTCCATAGACTACTTCATAGTGATACATAGTATCAGGTCCATAGACTACTTCATAGCGATACATAGTATCAGGTCCATAGACTACTTTATAGAGATACATAGTATCAGGTTCACAGACTACTTCATGGAGATACATAGTATCAGGTCCATAGACTACTTCATAGAGACACATAGGTCCATAGACTACTTCATAGAGATACATAGTATCAGGCCCATAGACTACTTCATAGAGATGCATAGTATCAGGTCCACAGACTACTTCATAGAGATACATAGTATCAGGTTTATAGACTACTTCATAGCGATACATAGTATCAGGTCCATAGACTACTTCATAGAGATACATAGTATCAGGTCCATAGACTTCTTCATAGTGATACATAGTATCGTGTCCATAGACTTCTTCATAGAGATACATAGTATCATGTCCATAGACTTCTTCATAGAGATACATAGTATCATGTCCATAGACTTCGTCATAGTGATACATAGTATCATGTCCATAGACTACTTCATAGAGATACATAGTATCAGGCCCATAGACTACTTCATAGAGATACATAGTATCAGGTCCATAGACTACTTCATAGAGATACATAGTATCAGGTCCATAGACTACTTCATAGTGATACATAGTATCAGGTCCATAGACTACTTGATAGCGATACATAGTATCAGGTCCATAGACTACTTCATAGAGATACATAGTATCAGGTCCATAGACTACTTCATAGAGATACATAGTATCAGGCCCATAGACTACTTCATAGAGATACATAGTATCAGGTCTATAGACTACTTCATAAAGATACATAGTATCAGGCCCATAGACTACTTTATAGAGATACATAGTATCAGGTTCATAGACTACTTCATAGAGATACATAGTATCAGGTCCATAGACTACTTCATAGAGATACATAGTATCAGGTCCATAGACTACTTCATAGAGATACATAGTATCAGGCACATAGACTACTTCATAGAGATACATAGTATCAGGTCCATAGACTACTTCATAGCGATACATAGGGGCAGATGTATTAACCTGGAGAAGGCATAAGGAAGTGATAAACCAGTGATAAATGCAAGGTGATACACGCACCATCCAATCAGCTCCAATATGTAAATTAACAGTTAGGAGCTGATTGGCTGGTGCGTGTTTCACCTTGCATTTATCACTGGTTTATCACTTCCTTATGCCATCTCCATCTGCCCCATAGTACCTTGAGACCCGTGTACTGTATGGAGGTGGCACCTGTCCCTGAGCTCATGGCCGGAGTAAAGACTGGGGGGGTATCTAGGCTGGAAAGCTGCGGGTGCCCTCCAGCCCGGGGCCAATCAGTGTTAACTGGTCCCAAAAATAGGAAAACAAAGTATATATGGACTCATGTAATAATAAAATAATTCATATAATTTCCTTAGCGCAGTAAATGTTCTATGTTAGTGGAAATAAATGTGGGTTCATCAAAAATGTGAATATTTCTGAATATTTGAAAGCACTGAATTGATGATTTGCACTGGTTGCTGGGAATAAGGTGTCCAGATGGTAAGTGCTGTTACTGACTATTCCTATACACATAATTATTCCATCACTATAGCTCTCCTACAAATATAGGCCCTCATTCCGAGTTGTTCGCTCTGTATTTTTCATCGCATCGCAATGAAAATCCGCTTAGTACGCATGCGCAATGTTCGCACTGCGACTGCGCCAAGTAACTTTGCTATGTAGAAAGTAATTTTACTCACGGCTTTTTCATCGCTCCGGCGAACGTAATGTGATTGACAGGAAATGGGTGTTACTGGGCGGAAACACGGCGTTTCAGGGGCGTGTGGCTGAAAACGCTACCGTTTCCGGAAAAAACGCAGGAGTGGCCGGAGAAACGGTGGGAGTGCCTGGGCGAACGCTGGGTGTGTTTGTGACGTCAACCAGGAACGACAAGCACTGAACTGATCGCACAGGCAGAGTAAGTCTGGAGCTACTCTGAAACTGCTAAGTAGTTAGTAATCGCAATATTGCGAATACATCGGTCGCAATTTTAAGAAGCTAAGATTCACTCCCAGTAGGCGGCGGCTTAGCGTGTGTAACTCTGCTAAATTCGCCTTGCGACCGATCAACTCGGAATGAGGGCCATAATGTAATAAATTCAATACAAATTTGCTAACACTGTAAATATATATAAATACCGGTGAAAGGTGCGCCCAGGAGTAAGCTCGGAATATACAAGAAAGAGAAGGAACAGAACACTGCTCCCTATTACGCCACACTTTCAATAATATAACCTGTATATAACCTGTATATACCTGTATATAACCTGTATTAGACAATTTAAAAAAGTAGAACCAGCACTAGTACTTTTAAGTTGTTTTGGACACTCAGGAGCCAAAATACACATATCTAGAATTACGGTGTCGACTGTATCTGGTATTTACAATGGTCGCCTGCGATGTTCAGTCACAATTGTAACCTGTCGTTTCTATGTTTACTACTGTCATAAAGATAATTCAAATAAAAGAAAATAATGACATAGTGTCTTTATATATCACAAGGGTGTAACGTATCACTGTCGCCTACAGAGACATAACACATGGGATTACTTTAGTCTTACTGTATATATGAGGAAACTACTTCACCTAAAAAAAGAGAACTAAAGAATTAAATATTCAGGAAGAGTGAAGGGGCCACTCTAAGAAATATGGTATGGTGAGGGCAGGCAAAATACAGGTGACATAAATGTGAAATAATCGTCGCCATGAACTCAGACTGTTCAAGATATATAACCACAGTTGGTAGTAAGTAATTGAGGGTCCATCAGTATTAAATAGTGAAGATCGGAGTTCTCTTGTATCAGTATAACTTCTATAGAATTAGAGAAAAAGGTAGATAAGCATCTGCTTTCCCCCGTTTTACTGATGCAATGAACGGGAGATGAGAGTCCTTAGGCAGTGACACAGTGAAGCGCTGCTTCTAATGTCAGCGATATCCCGCTAGTATTCCCCTGGTACATGAGCAGGGCAGGGTAACATCATAGGGAGCAGCTGATGAGAGGACATGGAGAGGAATAAAGGACAGGTGCCTGAAGGAAGTCTTCCTGCCTGGACAGATGCTCATGGTTTGGGGGTCCTCCATGTGCACAAAGGCAGCCCCTAATAATGACACACAATGCGCATATCGCCGGGACTTTCACCTGGACTTTTTTGTTGTATATCACTGATGTTTATCAGGTTTACCTATCACTTTGTATATATTTTTGTATTTTAATCACACTTCACTTACATAGCACTTATGTGCTTCTTATTAACCTTTATTAATTTTCACCTGTGTGCTGACCTGGGGTGGCCGACCTGTGCCGACGTGATGGGGTCCAGCACCCCAGACCCATACCTAGTATTAGGGATCCCCAGTGACAGAGACGCCTTGCCGTTTGGCCTGGGAGCTTAACCCTATATCTGCAGATATACGCAACTAAGATCTCCGTATTATCTTATTATTATTTAGTATTATTTCTCACTCAGTGTGCATTAGGGAACACAAATTGTTTTTTCTTACACAGAATTACCCCTCCCTTTTAGCACCTGAGTGACATCACAATCTGATTGAGCAGCTTAACAATATATCATACTTGCCTACTTTTGAAAAAGCATGTCAGGGAGATTGTGACAGTGACACCTATAGGTGTGGACGTATTCTTCTACATCTGAGAGGCGTGTCATAACAATAACTTACATCCATATGTAAATGAATCCCAAAGTTAGTAAGATCTATTTGTTGAAGAAAAGACACTGATATTTTTCAGGATTTGTTTGTGTTTTGTGTTTCACAAGAGGTTCCATATACTGTAAGTGGCCACGAGAAACCTTGTTTAAAATGCGTGTAGCCATAGGGATCATTGTGCCTTATAACCAATGCAGGAAAATGGTGCTGATGATACAATTTGAATGTATGTATCTCTGATTTCTTTTCAGGGAGATTGCTGGTCTATTCAGGGAGTGAGGGAGATTGCTGCTATTTCAGGGAGTCTCCTGCAGAATGAGGGAGGGTAGGCACCTATGCAATATATGTGTATTACTATTAAATGCTGCAATATTTAAAGTTTTTTCTTAGATACCATATATATATATACTACAAATACATACCTCCCAACTGTCCCGATTTCCGCGGGACAGTCACGTTTTTTGGGGACTGTCCCGCTGTCCCACCCGCGGGCCGCAGTGTCCCGCGGTGGGGGAGGGGCAGTTGGGAGGCTCTGTCTCTCACTGCCCTGCTTAGCAGAGCAGCGGTGATTAGACGCTGTTGGATGGCGTCTCCCGACGCTCCTCTCTCTGCGGCAACAACTGTCGCCCCTCCAACTGCTCCCTTCTATGTTTAAATCAACTCTGTATGAAATGTCGCCGGCCTCTCTGCCCTCTTCTAAAATGGCAAAATTAGAGGAGGCTCTCACTGGTCACAAAATGGCTGTCATCACAATGGTCTGTAAAGCGATAGTTTGTGGAGGCAGCGTATTTGTTAGGTGCCGCGGTCCGCGGCGCCGCTCGGTCTGCTTCCGTGCGACGCTCACGGCCGCCGCACCTCCCTTCCTGCCCGGCGCCTAGCAACGCCAGGACGCCGTGCACGCTGAGCCGCCGGGTCCCTGGCAACGCTGGGACGCCGTGCGTTCGTAGCCGCCGAACCCTTAGCAACGGGGACGCCACAGACGAACCGCGTTCCCCGTTGCTTCCTGTCAATCAATACACCTGTTAGCTCTGGTCGTGCAGCAGGGCAGCTGCACGACATTACTAATTAAGCTTCGCTGCAGCTATTGGAGGGCTCCCTGTTATATTCTCCCTCACTACCTGGCACAGACGCCGGTGATAGCTTCCTGTATGCTGTTCCTGCCTTGTAACGTCTGTTCCTGGTCAGCTGTATCTGGTCGATCCTGCTCCCTGTGCTCCTGAGTCCTGGAGTTCTGAAGCCGGTCCCGGGAATCCTTCCTGTTCAAGTGAACCTGTTGCAGTCATCTGGTGGTTCTCGTTTGGTGGAGTTCTCTCCCGGTTTCGTGAGTAGCGGCTTCTGCCGCGTGTTGCGGCCTAGGCCGCTTTGTCAATTTGGTACTTTTTGTATTGGTGGTTTTTGCGGAGGTTTCCGCTTTTCACTGTCCTCCCCGGAACTCGGCGGTGCCGTGTGGGGGAGTGGACAGTGGTATCTTTTGTTGTTCTTTTCCTTTGGCGGCGTGCCGCACATAAATTTAGTTTTAGGGTAGTTAGTAGCCCCTAGCTTCTGTTTGCGTTAGTTAGAGGTCCCCTTGTTATTATCCTGTCTCGGTTCACGCTTTGTCTCACACTAAGACCTGGGGGCATCGGAGTTAGGCAGACATAATCCGCCCTTCAAACGCGGCTGCCGTGGGCCCAAGAAACCATAGTCACTCAGGCGTGAACTGACCACACGGGTAAAACAACGGAGGTAGGGTGCTAGGGGCTATTCCCGTTCCCTTCCTATTTCAGCGTCACGTCCTGGTGCTCTGGACTCACTTCGCAACATCTTTGTAGTTCTGAGCATCAGGAACGTAACAGTATTATCTGTGGGTGGGTCGGGAATAACAACTAAAGGCCAGTACTCACAGCCCGATGTGGGAGAGATGTGTGCTGAGCATGCAGGGGGAGACGGGGGGGCGCGCTCATTTCACCCAGCGGGTGAAGTGAGCGACCCGCTAGATTGGCCTGCACGGCAGGCCAATCTAGCACTAGCACGCTGTTGGGGCTACACACAGAGCGATCTTGATGAAAATCTAAGCAATCTAGTCAGATTGCTTAGATTATCGCTCCGTGTGTAGTGATGAAATAATAATGGCCCTCATTCCGAGTTGATCGCAGCAGGAATTTTGTTAGCAGTTGGGCAAAACCATGTGCACTGTGTGATGTTAGTGTATTAGAATGCTTAATATTTGTAGACACTCCCTTACTAATCTGTGTAAGCCTGAATCTTCAGTGATGGTCCCTGGGACCAGGGGGATGCTGGGAAGTGGGTGGTCCAGTGTGCAGTGTGCCTGTAGTTGGTGATGGAATAAAACAGCACAGCAGTGAACTCACATGTCTCTGTGTCCTGATGACTGGATTTACAAACATATGAACAAAACATGGTGTCAGAAGAAGTGTAACTTGGGCTGCTAGTGCTCTCAGAGTGTGAAAGAATCCTGCAGAAGTCTGTCAGGCTGTGATACTCAGTGTCTGCAAAGCCTGCCATGTGCTCCTCTCTTCAAACAGTGAATAACCATGGATAAACTAGCTCCTCCAACCGGCATGCTGATGTCTGGTAACTTGTCTGAAAACTGGAAAAGATTTTAGCAAAGGTTTAATATATATCTTGCTGCATGTGGAGCTGATTCAGAGGCTGACAAAACTAAGGCAGACATTTTCCTCCATGTGATAGGAGAGGATGTGCTGGACATTTATAATAGTTTTCAGTTTGCCGAGGGGCAGAATATGGTGCTATCTTCTATAATGCAAAAGTTTGAAGATTACTTTGTGCCAAGGAAAAATGTGACATATGAAAGATATACCATATATACTCGAGTGTAAGTCGACCCGAATATAAGCCGAGGCACCTAATTCTACCACAAAAACCTGGAAAAACTTATTGACTCGAGTATAAGCCTAGGGTGGGAAATGCAGCTCTAGTCGTACACAGCCCTCAGTGCCAGATATGCCCTCATACTGCCAGATATGCCCCCACAGTGCCAGATATGCCCTCATACTGCCAGATATGCCCCACAGTGCCTGATGTGCCAGATATGCCCTCATGCTGCCAAATATGCCCCACAGTGCCAGATGTGCCAGATATGCCCTCATGCTGCCAAATATGCCCCACAGTGCCAGATGTGCCAGATATGCCCTCATGCTGCCAGATATGCCCTCATGCTGCCAGATATGCCCCTCATGCTGCCACATATGCCCCACAGTGCCAGATGTGCCAGATATGCCCTCATGCTGCCAGATATGCCCTCATGCTGCCAGATATGCCCCTCATGCTGCCACATATGCCCCACAGTGCCAGATATGCCCTCATGCTGCCAGATATGCCCCTCATGCTGCCAGATATGCCCCACAGTGCCAGATATGCCCTCATGCTGCCAGATATGCCCCTCATGCTGCCACATATGCCCCTCATGTTGCCACATATGCCCCTCATGTTGCCACATATGCCCCTCATGCTGCCACATATGCCCCCTCCTCAAGTGCCAAATATGCTCCCCCAGTGCTGCCACATATGCCCCCTCCCCAAGTGCCAAATATGCTCCCCCAGTGCCTGTTACTTACCCCTCCGTCGATCCCGCGCTGTCTTCTGAAGGAGGGACACGGAGCGCACAGCGCGCGCCTCTCCTGTGTCCCTCCTGCATCTCCGGCAACCGCGGCGGGTCTATTAAAAGGAAGTGCCGGTTCGTGATCAGAGGTCACAAACGGGTACTTCCTTTAATAGACCCGCCGCTGCCTCCGGAGATGCAGGAGGGACACAGGAGAGGCGCGTGCTGTGCGCTCCGTGTCCCTCCTTCACACTGCTCTGCCTGTCACACTGCCACTGACTCGAGTATAAGCCAAGGTGGCTTTTTCAGCACAAAAAAAAGTGCTGAAAAAGTCGGCTTATACTCGAGTATATACGGTAAGTTTTTCACATGATATCAGAAGTCTGTAGATGGATTTGATCAGTATGTTACGGAGCTGCAATCACTCAGTAAAACCTGTGAGTTTGGTGATTTAAAGGATTCACTGATTAGAGATTGTATTGTTTGTGGAATACCTGATAATGGACTCAGAGAGAGACTGCTGAGAGAGCAAGACCTAACACTAGAAAAGGCAGTGACTATGTGCAGATATGCAGAAATAACTAGATTTCAAGCCAAAACATTACACAAGGAAGCTGATGTACATGTAGTGCAGAAAACAGAACCAAGCAAACCTCCATTCTCAAGAATGAAGCAGTCTAAGCCACAGTCTAATAAGGAAATGTGTAGTAGATGTGGAAATGCTCACAATCCTAAAATGTGCCCTGCTTATGGTAAAACATGCATGAAATGTGATAGACTTAATCACTTTGCCAAATGCTGTAAACTGAAAAGGGAAACAACCAATGTGCATGCTGTTAAACAAACAGAGGAATTATTTGTGGATTGCATTGAACTTTGCAGTGCAGATTAGAAAGAATGGATTGTTCCTTTAACTGTGAACGAGATTGTCATTCCCTTTAAGCTTGATACTGGCGCGCAGATGAATGTAATATCGTTTCAAGACTATAAGACTTTTAGAGTAAAACCTAAAATTTATCCAGCCAAAGTGAAAGTTACAGGGTACACTGGGGAGGAAATTCCTGTGAAAGGTACATGCTTAGTGACACTGAAATATAAGGGACAACAGTTTAAAACATCTCTACTGATTGTGGATAAAAATGTGCAACCGATTCTAGGATTAAGTTCCTGTGAGAAACTAAGCTTGCTAAAGAAAGTTTTTATGGTGACATCACAAGTAGAAGATGACTGCAAATCAATGTTTACAGAATACAGAGACTTGTTTGAAGGTCTAGGTTGTTTGCCTGGAGAGCATAAAATAAATATAGACACGCAAGTTTCTTCAGTGATACACCCCTGTAGAAAAGTGCCGTTTGCGCTGAGAGAAAAACTGAAACAAGAGTTAAATCACATGGAAGCCTTGGGTGTGATACAGAAAGTTGATGAGCCTACTGAATGGGTAAGCTCCTTAGTAATTGTTGAAAAGAAAAATGGACAACTCAGAATATGTCTAGACCCCAGAGATTTAAACAAAGCTATTAAACGAGAACCTTTCAAACTACCAACCAGAGATGAAATCATGTCGCAATTTGCGGGAGCAAAATGGTTCAGTAAATTGGACGCATCTTCAGGATTCTGGCAAATGAAGCTAGATGAGGCCAGCTCAAAGTTTTGTACATTTAATACACCAGAAGGTTGATACAGATTTCTTTGACTACCATATGGAATATTGTCTGCTCCAGAAGTATATCACAAAAAGATACACATGATTTTTGAACATATTCCAGGTGTTGAAACAATGATGGATGATATTATTGTCTGGGGATCTACAAAGGAAGAACATGATTCTAGATTGAGACAAGTAATGGAACTTGTCAAGAAAGTGAATCTAAAGCTAAACAAGGACAAATGTGAATTTGGCGTGAATACACTTACCTTTATGAGCGACATGATCTCGGATCAAGGTGTAAAACCAGACCCAAGGAAAATATCAGCCATAGTAAACATGGAACTTCCTAACAACAAAGACGACGTCAGAAGATTCCTAGGAATGATTACTTACTTAGGAAAGTTTATTTCTCAACTCTCTGAATGAACAGCCTCTCTTAGATGGTTGTTGGACAAAGATAATGAGTGGATGTGGTCACATGAACAAGAAGAAAGTTGGCAAAACTTGAAACAGATCATTAAAGAGCAACCAGTGCTAAAATTCTTTGATCCTGCGAAAAGAATAAGAATTTCAGCAGATGGTTCGCAATTTGGCCTAGGCTCAGTGCTGTTACAAGAACATGAGGATACATGGCAACCAGTAATCTATGCATCAAGAGCACTGACAAGTGCTGAAACAAGGTATGCTCAGATAGAAAAAGAACTTCTAGCGATCACATATGCATGTGAGCGATTTCATCAGTTTGTGTATGGTCAAACATTTACAGTGGAAACTGACCACAAGCCATTGGTAGCTATCATGACTAAATCATTACATGACTGTCCCATGAGAATTCAACTAATGCTTATCAGACTACAGAAATATGATGTACACTTGCTGTACTGTCCCGGCAAATACATGTACATTGCTGATACACTTTCTCGTGCTGTGGACAAAAGTGAAGGTTCCAAAAGTCTGATGGATGAAGAGATAGAAGCCTATGTTAATTTGATCGTAGCTTCTCTACCAGTGTCTCTTGCAAGACAAGAACAGATTAGGAAAGAAACGGAGACAGATGACACAATGAAAGTGTTGAAACATATCATTCTGAAAGGTTGGCCAGCAGAAAAACATGCGTGCCCGCTGTCTATCCATGATTATTGGATGTACCGCAGTGACATTACAGTTGTCGATGGCATTATTTACAAAGGCAATAGGTTTGTCATACCTGCACGACTAAGAAAAACTAAGCTGTGCAAGATACATGAAGGCCACTTAGGAGAAGAAAAATGTAAGCGGAGAGCGCGTGAAGTTATGTATTGGCCAAGAATGAAGCAAGACATAGCACAGACTACAGCAACATCTGAATTATATCTTACATATAGACTGAAACAACAAGTCGAGCCACTGAGTCCTCACGCAGTGCCAGAGAGACCGTACCAGAAAGTTGGCGCAGATTTGTTTGATTGTAATGGGAAAACGTACATTGTCATGACTGATTATTACTCTAACTACCCTGAGGTGAAGACACTACATTCAACTACTAGTATAGCCGTAATCAATTGCATGAAGTCAATCTTTGCAAGGCATGGTGTTCCTATGGAAGTGTTCACTGACAATGGTCCTCAGTTTTCCAGTGCTGAATTTAGACAATTTGCTGATGAGTGGGAAATTGTCCATACTACGTCAAGTCCCCACTATCCACGCTCAAATGGGTTGGTGGAAAGTTCAGTAAAAACTGTAAAGAGTCTCATGAAAAAAGCTCAAGAAGGTAAAGAAGATTTCTACAAAAGTTTTTTAGTCTTCCGCAGTACACCTTTACAGAATGGACTTTCTCCTGCACAAATGCTGATGGGAAGGAGGATTAGAGCAAATCTCCCGATACATGATGAACTGCTTAATACACATAACTCAGCATTGGTCAGACTGAGTAAGGAACGTCAACAGGCGAAACAGAATCTGTTCCATGACAGACGAACAAAACGCTTATCTGATCTAAAATCAGGTGACCAAGTCCGTCTGAGAGATCATGAGAAAGGTATTTGGGTGCAGAAAGGTATTGTGCAAGCACAAGCAGCACCAAGATCTTATACTATACGTACAGAGCGTGGAACGGAAGTAAGAAGAAATCGGGTGGATTTAAGATCTCAACCTAACCATAATGAAGACAACATGACTGAAGAATACCCTTCATCTGACATGTATGATGATCCTCATAATGGTGAACAAACCACGATTCTAGAAAGGTCCAACATGGTGGATGAAACACAGACTGTGTATGAAAGACCCAAAAGGGAAATACGCAGACCTGAGAGACTCATTGAAACGTGTTAGATGATGTTCTTAATATGACGTATGACGTTGTTAATTGTTGCATTGAAGCGTACAGGGCTTATCTTTAAAGAAAAGAGGATGTGATGTTAGTGTACTAGAATGCTTAATATTTGTAGACACTCCCTTACTAATCTGTGTAAGCCTGAATCTTCAGTGATGGCCCCTGGGACCAGGGGGATGCTGGGAAGTGGGTGGTCCAGTGGTGTGTGTCTGGAGTTGGCGATGGAATAAACAGCACAGCAGTGAACTCACATGTCTCTGTGTCCTGATGACTGGATTTACAAACATATGAACAAAACACACTGCGGGGTGTGCAGAGAGAGTTAGATTTGGGTGGGGTATTTTGTTTCTGTGCAGGGTAAATACTGTCTGCTTTATTTTTACACTGCAATTTAGATTGCAGATTGAACACACCACACCCAAATCTAACTCTCTCTGCACATGTTACATCTGCCCCCCCCTTCCTGCACTGCACATGGTTTTGCCCAACTGCTAACAAAGTTCCTGCTGCGATCAACTCGGAATTACCCCCAATATCAGTTATCTAGTGTCACGATCCGGGTATCTGGACGCCATTACTTACCCATCAGATGCCTCCTAAGGCTGGCTCAGCGCTCCAGGACCGGATCCCATCTGTTATCCTGATGTGTACATTCCTGTATCCTCTCCTGTCACTCTGGGACGCTGTCACAGTAAACGCCATATTACACCTGGCATGGCGTCTCCCGCGGCCTCCGCCGCCGTCCCTGAACTTCTGCATGCAGAGTGTCTGAGTGGCGATTACGTCAGCCGCGGCCTCCGCTGTGTCCGCGTGGTTGGATGTGCATCTGTCAGCCTGGCGCCTCCTGTCTCCGGTGGCCGGCGCCGCCATTACTGTTTTCATTACCACATGGATTACAAACCAAACTTCCCTCCAAGTGTCTGCATGGGCGCAGCCATCTTGGATTCTGTCAGCTGATCATTTCCACCAATCTGTTCTCAGTATTGATAATCTGCATAATTGCCTAGCCAATCCCTTCCTTGCTGCAGGTATAAATACACTGTGCCTGAGCAAGGAAGGCGTCAGTGCTTTGGTTGTCAAACCTAGTTCCTGTTTGTCTCTCTCCTGTGATTGTCTTCCAGGTTCCAGCTCCTGTCTCAAGACTTCCACCATAGAGACCCGCACCAGCATTCCACCTGCGGTGTAGCCTGACTCTCCAATCCATTGTGGATTCATCTGTTTCCAGCTACAACATTACCTGCTTCCAGCTCAGCTTCCAGCAGAGTACAGCTTCCCTTAAAGGGCCGGTGTCCTTTCTACACTTTACCACTCTCCACCGGTATTATTATTTCTCCGCTCTCAAGTTCTACATTTCAGTTCATATTTCATCGCTCCCAAGTTCATTTATTATTTAACTGGTTCCAGCCAGTATCCACTCCGTGCTAACAACAGTCTGGTTCCAGCCAGTATCCACAGCAGCTGTTTTATCTTCAGCAACCCAGCTTTTCCTGGAACACCAGCTGGCACAATCCTGGGTTATCTCCATTGCTACAGTCGGGCCTGGTAAGGACTTTCCATCTAGAAGATCATAAGAACTATCTCACACTACCAGTGCCCTGTGGCTCCTGCCATCCTGTAGTACCCAGGAACTGTATTTATTCTTTGCTGACTTTTACGTTTTCTTTTACTGCTGCTGTGTTGCGGAGTTGTCATAATAAACATCATTGACTTTTATCCAAGTTGTCGTGGTCACGCCTTCGGGCAGTTATTATTCATGTTACTTACATGTCCAGGGGTCTGATACAACCTTCCAGGTTCCGGTACATCTCAGCCCCTACAACTGAGGCTGCCTCCCGTCAGCTCAGGCCCTCAGTTGTGACAGTAAGCACTGACCTAATGAATCCAGCCGGAGACCAGGATCAAGCGGCCAGGCCGATGCAAGAACTGGCAGCCCGACTAGAACATCAGGAGGCTGCACAGGGCCACATCATCCGCTGTCTCCAGGATCTCTCTACTCGGCTGGATGGGATTCAGACAACTCTCCGTGGATCAGGCGCGTCTGGTGCGTCAACCACAGTGACTCCAGCTATAACCCCACCCACCTTACCCATTTCTGCTCCACGTCTTCATCTTCCAAGATTCTGCAGGGGATTTCTCAACCAGTGTGAGATTCAGTTTGAGCTACAACCTGGCAATTTTCCCAGTGACCGTACAAAAATTGCCTACATTATTTCTCTTCTCAGTGGCTCAGCCCTTGATTGGGCATCACCATTATGGGAGAGGTCCGACACCCTGCTATCTTCCTACACTGCCTTCGTGTCAACATTCAGGCGCATCTTCGACGAGCCAGGCCGGGTAACCTCAGCTTCATCCGAGATTCTCCGTTTACGCCAGGGGTCACGTACTGTAGGACAATATCTGATACAGTTCCAGATCCTGGCATCCGAACTGGCATGGAACGACGAGGCCCTGTATGCTGCATTCTGGCATGGCTTATCTGAGCGTATTAAAGATGAGTTAGCTACCAGAGACTTACCTTCTAAGTTAGATGAGCTAATCTCACTCTGCACGAAAGTTGATTTACGTTTCAGAGAGAGAGCAACTGAGCGTGGAAGATCATCTGCTCCAAAATCTTCTGCTCCTCCTCCTCGTCAACTGTCACCATCTAAAGATGAGCCCATGCAACTTGGCCGTTCCCGTTTGACTCCTGCTGAGCGCCGAAGACGTCTCTCCGAGTTTCTCTGTCTCTATAGTGCAGCTCCGTCTCACACCATTAATGCCTGTCCCAAACGTCCGGGAAACTCCAAATCCTAGCTCGCCAAGGAGAGGGCCGGCTAGGAGTAATGATCTCCTCTCTATCTCCTCAAGATTGTAATCTCCCAGTCTCGCTTCAAGTTGCTCAACGTTATCGGAACGTCATTGCCCTCCTTGATTCCGGAGCAGCTGGGAACTTTATTACCGAAGCCTATGTTAAACGGTGGTCCCTACCCACCGAGAGACTTCCTTCGTCCATTTCTTTAACTGCCGTGGATGGCAGCAAAATTTTTGATGCAGTTATTTCTTTAAGGACTCTACCAGTTCGTCTGAGAGTGGGAGTTCTTCATTCCGAACTTATTTCTTTTTTAGTGATTCCAAGAGCCACACATCCTGTGGTCCTGGGCCTTCCATGGCTCCGTCTTCACAATCCTACAATTGATTGGACGACTACGCAAATCCTGGCATGGGGTTCCTCCTGTGCTGAGACATGTTTGTTTAAAGTATTGCCTGTCTGTTCTTCCTCCCCCAGGTCGTCTGATGTTCCACCTCCTCCATATCAAGATTTCACGGATGTGTTCAGTAAAGCTTCTGCTGATATCCTTCCTCCTCATAGAGAATGGGACTGTCCGATTGATCTCGTTCCAGGGAAGGTTCCACCTCGAGGCCGAACTTATCCGTTGTCTCTGCCTGAGACGCATTCTATGGAGGAATATATTAAAGAGAACCTAGCAAAGGGGTTCATTCGACCTTCTTCTTCTCTAGCCGGCGCAGGCTTCTTTTTTGTAAAAAAGAAAGATGGTGGTCTGCGGCCGTGCATCGACTACAGAGGTTTGAACGACATTACCATCAAGAACCGTTATCCTTTACCCCTGATTACTGAGCTCTTTGACAGAGTTAGCGGAGCTACCATCTTTACAAAGCTGGACTTGCGAGGTGCATACAATCTCATCCGGATCCGTGAGGGTGACGAGTGGAAGACCGCCTTTAACACCCGTGACGGACATTATGAGTACCTCGTCATGCCCTTCGGATTGAGCAATGCTCCAGCTGTCTTCCAGCATTTTGTCAATGAGATCTTCAGAGACATTCTATACCGTCATGTCGTGGTCTATCTAGACGATATCCTCATTTTTGCCAACGATTTAGAGGAACATCGTTTTTGGGTTAAAGAGGTTCTGTCCCGTCTCCGTGTCAATCATCTCTATTGCAAATTAGAAAAATGCGTCTTTGAAGTCAAGTCCATTCCGTTTCTAGGGTACATTGTGTCCGGTTCCGGACTAGAGATGGATCCTGAGAAACTACAAGCAATCCAAAATTGGCCGGTACCCTTAACCCTCAAAGGGGTCCAGAGGTTCTTAGGGTTCGCCAACTATTACCGAAAGTTTATACGAGACTTTTCCACCATTGTGGCGCCTATTACTGCTTTCACTAAGAAGGGTGCTAACCCGTCCAAGTGGTCTGAAGAAGCCATGCAAGCATTTCATCTTTTAAAACAAAGGTTCATCTCTGCGCCTGTTCTGAAACAGCCTGACATCGACTCTCCTTTCATCTTAGAGATGGATGCCTCCTCCGTTGGAGTAGGAGCGGTGTTATCTCAGAGGGCTAAAGATGGCCATTTACACCCTTGCAGTTTCTTCTCCCGGAAGTTCTCCCCAGCTGAGCGCAACTATGCCATTGGCGACCAGGAGTTGCTAGCCATCAAGCTCGCTCTAGAAGAGTGGAGGTATCTGTTGGAGGGAGCTTCTCATTCAATCACCATACTTACAGACCACAAGAACCTTTTATACCTGAAGGGCGCACAATGTCTCAACCCTCGTCAGGCCAGATGGGCACTTTTCTTTTCCAGGTTCGACTTTAAACTCCAGTTCTGTCCGGGCTCTCAGAATCGCAAGGCCGTTGCCCTTTCCCGCTCATGGGAGCAAGAAAATGAGTCAGAGTCTTCAGACAAGCATCCTATTATAAATCCGTTGGCATTCTCCACGGTAGGGATGGACTCTACGCCCCCATCAGGGAAAAGTTTTGTGAAGCCGATGCTAAGGAAGAAGCTCATGCATTGGGCCCATGCTTCCCGTTTTGCCGGACATACAGGTATCCAAAAAACCCTGGAGTTTATCTCTAGGTCCTATTGGTGGCCAACTCTGAAAAAGGACGTCTTGGAGTTTATTGCATCTTGCCCAAAGTGTGCTCAACATAAAGTATCCCGCCAGTCGCCTGCGGGGCAACTGGTTCCACTATCCGTTCCCCGTCGTCCATGGACCCACTTGTCGATGGATTTCATTACAGACTTACCCATGTGCAACAAGTTCAATACCATCTGGGTGGTAGTTGACCGGTTCACCAAGATGGCACACTTCATTCCTCTCACCGGTCTTCCGTCAGCTTCCAAGTTGGCTCAAGTATTCATACAAGAGATCTTCCGACTCCACGGTCTTCCTGAAGAAATTATCTCAGATCGAGGAGTTCAATTCACAGCCAAATTCTGGCGAAGTTTATGTCAAGTCCTCCAAGTCAAGCTAAAGTTTTCCACGGCTTACCATCCTCAGACCAATGGTCAAACCGAGAGGGTGAATCAGGACTTGGAGGCCTTCCTCCGCATCTATGTGTCCTCCTCTCAAGATGACTGGGTTCAATTACTTCCCTGGGCCGAGTTCTGTCATAACAACCAGTATCATTCTTCATCTGCTTCAACACCATTCTTCACTAACTTTGGATTCCACCCTAAAGTCCCTGAGTTCCAACCGCTTCCAGCAACTTCTGTTCCCGCAGTGGATATCACCTTGCATCAGTTTGCCAATATCTGGAAGAGCGTACGATCAGCTCTGCTCAAGGCATCGTTCAGGTACAAGAAGTTTGCGGATAAGAAGCGTCGAGCAGTTCCTGCTCTCAAGGTGGGTGATCGGGTATGGTTATCCACGAAGAATTTGAGGTTAAGAGTTCCCAGTATGAAGTTTGCACCTCGCTATATCGGTCCTTTCAAGATTGAACAAGTCATCAATCCTGTTGCTTACAGACTCCAGTTGCCTCCCTTCTTAAAAATACCCAGGACATTCCATGTTTCCCTGTTGAAACCGCTGATCTTGAATCGGTTTCATTCCTCACTTCCTCCAACTCCGAAAGTCCAAACTCAACGAGGCGTTGAGTATGAAGTGGCCAAGATCCTGGACTCACGTCACTGTTACGGTCAACTACAATATCTTATTGACTGGAAGGGTTATGGTCCTGAGGAACGTTCATGGACCAATGCTTCTGATGTCCATGCTCCTGCCTTGGTCCGGAGATTCCATTCCAAGTTTCCTCAAAAGCCAAAGAAGTGTCCTGGGGCCACTCCTAAAGGGGGGGGTGCTGTCACGATCCGGGTATCTGGACGCCATTTCTTACCCATCAGATGCCTCCTAAGGCTGGCTCAGCGCTCCAGGACCGGATTCCATCTGTTATCCTGATGTGTACATTCCTGTATCCTCTCCTGTCACTCTGGGACGCTGTCACAGTAAACGCCATATTACACCTGGCATGGCGTCTCCCGCGGCCTCCGCCGCCGTCCCTGAACTTCTGCATGCAGAGTGTCTGAGTGGCGATTACGTCAGCCGCGGCCTCCGCTGTGTCCGCGTGGTTGGATGTGCATCTGTCAGCCTGGCGCCTCCTGTCTCCGGTGGCCGGCGCCGCCATTACTGTTTTCATTACCACATGGATTACAAACCAAACTTCCCTCCAAGTGTCTGCATGGGCGCAGCCATCTTGGATTCTGTCAGCTGATCATTTCCACCAATCTGTTCTCAGTATTGATAATCTGCATAATTGCCTAGCCAATCCCTTCCTTGCTGCAGGTATAAATACACTGTGCCTGAGCAAGGAAGGCGTCAGTGCTTTGGTTGTCAAACCTAGTTCCTGTTTGTCTCTCTCCTGTGATTGTCTTCCAGGTTCCAGCTCCTGTCTCAAGACTTCCACCATAGAGACCCGCACCAGCATTCCACCTGCGGTGTAGCCTGACTCTCCAATCCATTGTGGATTCATCTGTTTCCAGCTACAACATTACCTGCTTCCAGCTCAGCTTCCAGCAGAGTACAGCTTCCCTTAAAGGGCCGGTGTCCTTTCTACACTTTACCACTCTCCACCGGTATTATTATTTCTCCGCTCTCAAGTTCTACATTTCAGTTCATATTTCATCGCTCCCAAGTTCATTTATTATTTAACTGGTTCCAGCCAGTATCCACTCCGTGCTAACAACAGTCTGGTTCCAGTCAGTATCCACAGCAGCTGTTTTACCTTCAGCAACCCAGCTTTTCCTGGAACACCAGCTGGCACAATCCTGGGTTATCTCCATTGCTACAGTCGGGCCTGGTAAGGACTTTCCATCTAGAAGATCATAAGAACTATCTCACACTACCAGTGCCCTGTGGCTCCTGCCATCCTGTAGTACCCAGGAACTGTATTTATTATTTGCTGACTTTTACGTTTTCTTTTACTGCTGCTGTGTTGCGGAGTTGTCATAATAAACATCATTGACTTTTATCCAAGTTGTCGTGGTCACGCCTTCGGGCAGTTATTATTCATGTTACTTACATGTCCAGGGGTCTGATACAACCTTCCAGGTTCCGGTACATCTCAGCCCCTACAACTGAGGCTGCCTCCCGTCAGCTCAGGCCCTCAGTTGTGACATCTAGGATCCCCTGACATCACTCCTGTCTGTGCACACGGGTTTCATTTACTAGAGATGCATGGCCACCTCTGAATGGCGTTGTTTGGTCAGATTGGGGCGTGATTTGGGTCAAATGGGGATGTGGCCTAATTTTTCACTTGAGAATTGCTGGGGCATGACTGTGAATATATAAGATGTATTTTAATGGGTGCTGATCCACTTAACAAAATGGCTGCTTCCATTATATTAGACATATTCCACAAACACTCCTAGAAGCAGTTGTAACTCATTCCGTTATGACATTGCGGTGACTGCGTGATCAGTACTTATCCGTCATGGACCACAATAAAGCCGCACTGTAGAACTGATTACTACTTGCTGTAATTGCTCATTCATTACGTGCGCAGAGCTAAATATTCCCCAATATGCAGATAACCAGACCGCCTTATACAGTATATACATGTAGGCACAATGCATATGCCGTCAGTCAGCTTTCCTTATGCAAAACGCCCCATTACAGCCGGTTACGCACATCAGTCACAAATGGGCCAGATTCAGACCTGATTGCGGCTGTGTGTTTTCGCACAGCGGGCGATTATCGATTGGCTGCGCATGTGTATGCACTGCAATGCGCCTGTGCGGCGCCAAACAGCAACAGGCTGATGTGAAAATTTCGATTGCACAGTCATTCGCAGGATGATTGACAGGAAGAGGCCGTTTGTGGGTGGTAACTGACCATATTCTGGGAGTGTCAGGGAAAACGCAGGCGTGCCCAATAGAGATGAGCGCCGGAAATTTTTCGGGTTTTGTGTTTTGGTTTTGGGTTCGGTTCCGCGGCCGTGTTTTGGGTTCGACCGCGTTTTGGCAAAACCTCACCGAATTTTTTTTGTCGGATTCGGGTGTGTTTTGGATTCGGGTGTTTTTTTCAAAAAACCCTAAAAAACAGCTTAAATCATAGAATTTGGGGGTAATTTTGATCCCAAAGTATTATTAACCTCAAAAAACATAATTTACACTCATTTTCAGCCTATTCTGAACACATCACACCTCACAATATTATTTTTAGTCCTAAAATTTGCACCGAGGTCGCTGTGTGAGTAAGATAAGCGACCCTAGTGGCCGACACAAACACCGGGCCCATCTAGGAGTGGCACTGCAGTGTCACGCAGGATGGCCCTTCCAAAAAACCCTCCCCAAACAGCACATGACGCAAAGAAAAAAAGAGGCGCAATGAGGTAGCTGACTGTGTGAGTAAGATTAGCGACCCTAGTGGCCGACACAAACACCGGGCACATCTAGGAGTGGCACTGCAGTGTCACGCAGGATGTCCCTTCCAAAAAACCCTCCCCAAACAGCACATGACGCAAAGAAAAAAAGAGGCGCAATGAGGTAGCTGACTGTGTGAGTAAGATTAGCGACCCTAGTGGCCGACACAAACACCGGGCCCATCTAGGAGTGGCACTGCAGTGTCACGCAGGATGTCCCTTCCAAAAAACCCTCCCCAAACAGCACATGACGCAAAGAAAAAAAGAGGCGCAATGAGGTAGCTGACTGTGTGAGTAAGATTAGCGACCCTAGTGGCCGACACAAACACCGGGCCCATCTAGGAGTGGCACTGCAGTGTCACGCAGGATGTCCCTTCCAAAAAACCCTCCCCAATCAGCACATGATGCAAAGAAAAAGAAAAGAAAAAAGAGGTGCAAGATGGAATTATCCTTGGGCCCTCCCACCCACCCTTATGTTGTATAAACAAAACAGGACATGCACACTTTAACCAACCCATCATTTCAGTGACAGGGTCTGCCACACGACTGTGACTGATATGACGGGTTGGTTTGGACCCCCCCCAAAAAAGAAGCAATTAATCTCTCCTTGCACAAACTGGCTCTACAGAGGCAAGATGTCCACCTCATCTTCACCCTCCGATATATCACCGTGTACATCCCCCTCCTCACAGATTATCAATTCGTCCCCACTGGAATCCACCATCTCAGCTCCCTGTGTACTTTGTGGAGGCAATTGCTGCTGGTCAATGTCTCCGCGGAGGAATTGATTATAATTCATTTTAATGAACATCATCTTCTCCACATTTTCTGGATGTAACCTCGTACGCCGATTGCTGACAAGGTGAGCGGCGGCACTAAACACTCTTTCGGAGTACACACTTGTGGGAGGGCAACTTAGGTAGAATAAAGCCAGTTTGTGCAAGGGCCTCCAAATTGCCTCTTTTTCCTGCCAGTATAAGTACGGACTGTGTGACGTGCCTACTTGGATGCGGTCACTCATATAATCCTCCACCATTCTATCAATGTTGAGAGAATCATATGCAGTGACAGTAGACGACATGTCCGTAATCGTTGTCAGGTCCTTCAGTCCGGACCAGATGTCAGCATCAGCAGTCGCTCCAGACTGCCCTGCATCACCGCCAGCGGGTGGGCTCGGAATTCTGAGCCTTTTCCTCGCACCCCCAGTTGCGGGAGAATGTGAAGGAGGAGATGTTGACAGGTCGCGTTCCGCTTGACTTGACAATTTTGTCACCAGCAGGTCTTTCAACCCCAGCAGACCTGTGTCTGCCGGAAAGAGAGATCCAAGGTAGGCTTTAAATCTAGGATCGAGCACGGTGGCCAAAATGTAGTGCTCTGATTTCAACAGATTGACCACCCGTGAATCCTTGTTAAGCGAATTAAGGGCTGCATCCACAAGTCCCACATGCCTAGCGGAATCGCTCCGTGTTAGCTCCTTCTTCAATGCCTCCAGCTTCTTCTGCAAAAGCCTGATGAGGGGAATGACCTGACTCAGGCTGGCAGTGTCTGAACTGACTTCACGTGTGGCAAGTTCAAAGGGCATCAGAACCTTGCACAACGTTGAAATCATTCTCCACTGCACTTGAGACAGGTGCATTCCATCTCCTATATCGTGCTCAATTGTATAGGCTTGAATGGCCTTTTGCTGCTCCTCCAACCTCTGAAGCATATAGAGGGTTGAATTCCACCTCGTTACCACTTCTTGCTTCAGATGATGGCAGGGCAGGTTCAGTAGTTTTTGGTGGTGCTCCAGTCTTCTGTACGTGGTGCCTGTACGCCGAAAGTGTCCCGCAATTTTTCTGGCCACCGACAGCATCTCTTGCACGCCCCTGTCGTTTTTTAAAAAATTCTGCACCACCAAATTCAAGGTATGTGCAAAACATGGGACGTGCTGGAATTTGCCCATATTTAATGCACACACAATATTGCTGGCGTTGTCCGATGCCACAAATCCACAGGAGAGTCCAATTGGGGTAAGCCATTCCGCGATGATCTTCCTCAGTTGCCGTAAGAGGTTTTCAGCTGTGTGCGTATTCTGGAAAGCGGTGATACAAAGCGTAGCCTGCCTAGGAAAGAGTTGGCGTTTGCGAGATGCTGCTACTGGTGCCGCCGCTGCTGTTCTTGCGGCGGGAGTCCATACATCTACCCAGTGGGCTGTCACAGTCATATAGTCCTGACCCTGCCCTGCTCCACTTGTCCACATGTCCGTGGTTAAGTGGACATTGGGTACAACTGCATTTTTTAGGACACTGGTGAGTCTTTTTCTGACGTCCGTGTACATTCTCGGTATCGCCTGCCTAGAGAAGTGGAACCTAGATGGTATTTGGTAACGGGGGCACACTGCCTCAATAAATTGTCTAGTTCCCTGTGAACTAACGGCGGATACCGGACGCACGTCTAACACCAACATAGTTGTCAAGGACTCAGTTATCCGCTTTGCAGTAGGATGACTGCTGTGATATTTCATCTTCCTCGCAAAGGACTGTTGAACAGTCAATTGCTTACTGGAAGTAGTACAAGTGGGCTTACGACTTCCCCTCTGGGATGACCATCGACTCCCAGCGGCAACAACAGCAGCGCCAGCAGCAGTAGGCGTTACACGCAAGGATGCATCGGAGGAATCCCAGGCAGGAAAGGACTCGTCAGACTTGCCAGTGACATGGCCTGCAGGACTATTGGCATTCCTGGGGAAGGAGGAAATTGACACTGAGGGAGTTGGTGGGGTGGTTTGCGTGAGCTTGGTTACAAGAGGAAGGGATTTACTGGTCAGTGGACTGCTTCCGCTGTCACCCAAAGTTTTTGAACTTGTCACTGACTTATTATGAATGCGCTGCAGGTGACGTATAAGGGAGGATGTTCCGAGGTGGTTAACGTCCTTACCCCTACTTATTACAGCTTGACAAAGGGAACACACGGCTTGACACCTGTTGTCCGCATTTCTGGTGAAATACCTCCACACCGAAGAGCTGATTTTTTTGGTATTTTCACCTGGCATGTCAACGGCCATATTCCTCCCACGGACAACAGGTGTCTCCCCGGGTGCCTGACTTAAACAAACCACCTCACCATCAGAATCCTCCTGGTCAATTTCCTCCCCAGCGCCAGCAACACCCATATCCTCCTCATCCTGGTGTACTTCAACACTGACATCTTCAATCTGACTATCAGGAACTGGACTGCGGGTGCTCCTTCCAGCACTTGCAGGGGGCATGCAAATAGTGGAAGGCGCATGCTCTTCACGTCCAGTGTTGGGAAGGTCAGGCATCGCAAACGACACAATTGGACTCTCCTTGTGGATTTGGGATTTCAAAGAACGCACAGTTCTTTGCGGTGCTTTTGCCAGCTTGAGTCTTTTCAGTTTTCTAGCGAGAGGCTGAGTGCTTCCATCCTCATGTGAAGCTGAACCACTAGCCATGAACATAGGCCAGGGCCTCAGCCGTTCCTTGCCACTCCGTGTGGTAAATGGCATATTGGCAAGTTTACGCTTCTCCTCCGACAATTTTATTTTAGGTTTTGGAGTCCTTTTTTTTCTGATATTTGGTGTTTTGGATTTGACATGCTCTGTACTATGACATTGGGCATCGGCCTTGGCAGACGACGTTGCTGGCATTTCATCGTCTCGGCCATGACTAGTGGCAGCAGCTTCAGCACGAGGTGGAAGTGGATCTTGATCTTTCCCTAATTTTGGAACCTCAACTTTTTTGTTCTCCATATTTTATAGGCAGAACTAAAAGGCACCTCAGGTAAACAATGGAGATGGATGGATTGGATACTAGTATACAATTATGGACGGACTGCCACGGTTAGGTGGTATAAAAAAACCACGGTTAGGTGGTATATATTATAATAATAATACAATTATGGATGGACGGACTGCCTGCCGACTGCCGACACAGAGGTAGCCACAGCCGTGAACTACCGCACTGTACACTGGTTGATAAAGAGATAGTAGTATACTCGTAACAACTAGTATGACACTATGACGACGGTATAAAGAATGGAAAAAAAACCACGGTTAGGTGGTATATATTATAATAATAATACAATTATGGATGGACGGACTGCCTGCCGACTGCCGACACAGAGGTAGCCACAGCCGTGAACTACCGCACTGTACACTGGTTGAATAAAGAGATAGTAGTATACTCGTAACAACTAGTATGACACTATGACGACGGTATAAAGAATGAAAAAAAAACCACGGTTAGGTGGTATATATTATAATAATAATACAATTATGGATGGACGGACTGCCTGCCGACTGCCGACACAGAGGTAGCCACAGCCGTGAACTACCGCACTGTACACTGGTTGATAAAGAGATAGTAGTATACTCGTAACAATTAGGATGACACTATGACGGTATAAAGAATGAAAAAAAAACCACGGTTAGGTGGTAGGTATATAATAATAAATAATACAATTCTGGTCGGACGGACTGCCTGCCGTGTGCCGACACAGAGGTAGCCACAGCCGTGAACTACCGCACTGTACACTGGTTGATAAAGAGATAGTAGTATACTCGTAACAATTAGGATGACACTATGACGGTATAAAGAATGAAAAAAAAAACCACGGTTAGGTGGTAGGTATATAATAATAAATAATACAATTCTGGTCGGACGGACTGCCTGCCGTGTGCCGACACAGAGGTAGCCACAGCCGTGAACTACCGCACTGTACACTGGTTGATAAAGAGATAGTAGTATACTCGTAACAATTAGGATGACACTATGACGGTATAAAGAATGAAAAAAAAAACCACGGTTAGGTGGTAGGTATATAATAATAAATAATACAATTCTGGTCGGACGGACTGTCTGCCGTGTGCCGACACAGAGGTAGCCACAGCCGTGAACTACCGCACTGTACACTGGTTGATAAAGAGATAGTAGTATACTCGTAACAATTAGGATGACACTATGACGGTATAAAGAATGAAAAAAAAAACCACGGTTAGGTGGTAGGTATATAATAATAAATAATACAATTCTGGTCGGACGGACTGCCTGCCGTGTGCCGACACAGAGGTAGCCACAGCCGTGAACTACCGCACTGTACACTGGTTGATAAAGAGATAGTAGTATACTCGTAACAATTAGGATGACACTATGACGGTATAAAGAATGAAAAAAAAACCACGGTTAGGTGGTAGGTATATAATAATAAATAATACAATTCTGGTCGGACGGACTGCCTGCCGTGTGCCGACACAGAGGTAGCCACAGCCGTGAACTACCGCACTGTACACTGGTTGATAAAGAGATAGTAGTATACTCGTAACAATTAGGATGACACTATGACGGTATAAAGAATGAAAAAAAAACCACGGTTAGGTGGTAGGTATATAATAATAAATAATACAATTCTGGTCGGACGGACTGCCTGCCGTGTGCCGACACAGAGGTAGCCACAGCCGTGAACTACCGCACTGTACACTGGTTGATAAAGAGATAGTAGTATACTCGTAACAATTAGGATGACACTATGACGGTATAAAGAATGAAAAAAAAAACCACGGTTAGGTGGTAGGTATATAATAATAAATAATACAATTCTGGTCGGACGGACTGCCTGCCGTGTGCCGACACAGAGGTAGCCACAGCCGTGAACTACCGCACTGTACACTGGTTGATAAAGAGATAGTAGTATACTCGTAACAATTAGGATGACACTATGACGGTATAAAGAATGAAAAAAAAAACCACGGTTAGGTGGTAGGTATATAATAATAAATAATACAATTCTGGTCGGACGGACTGCCTGCCGTGTGCCGACACAGAGGTAGCCACAGCCGTGAACTACCGCACTGTACACTGGTTGATAAAGAGATAGTAGTATACTCGTAACAATTAGGATGACACTATGACGGTATAAAGAATGAAAAAAAAACCACGGTTAGGTGGTAGGTATATAATAATAAATAATACAATTCTGGTCGGACGGACTGCCTGCCGTGTGCCGACACAGAGGTAGCCACAGCCGTGAACTACCGCACTGTACTGTGTCTGCTGCTAATATAGACTGGTTGATATTTAAAGAGATATTAGTAGTATACAACAATACTATACTGGTGGTCAGGCACTGGTCACCACTCCTGCAGCAAAAGTGTGCACTGTTAATTAATATAATTGTACTCCTGGCTCCTGCTAACAACCTGCAGTGCTCCCCAGTCTCCCCCACAATTAATTATAAGCTTTTAATTTATACATTGATGACTGTGCAGCACACTGGGCTGAGCTGAGTGCACACAGACTGAGTCACACTGTGTGACTGACTGTGCTGTGTATCGTTTTTTTTTTCAGGCAGAGAACGGATATAGCAGAGAGAAGTGAACGGATATATTATATTAAATAAAAGTTAACTAGCAACTGCACTGGTCACTGACTGTGGTAAACTAACTCTGTCTGCGACTCTGCACAATCTCTCTCTCTCTATCTAATCTATCTCTATTCTAATGGAGAGGACGCCAGACACGTCCTCTCCCTATCAATCTCAATGCACGAGTGAAAATGGCGGCGACGCGCGGCTCCTTATATAGAATCCGAGTCTCGCGATAGAATCCGAGCCTCGCGAGAATCCGACAGCGTCATGATGACGTTCGGGCGCGCTCGGGTTAACCGAGCAAGGCGGGAAGATCCGAGTCGCTCGGACCCGTGAAAAAAAACATGAAGTTCGGGCGGGTTCGGATTCCGAGGAACCGAACCCGCTCATCTCTAGTGCCCAAGCGTTTTCAGGGTGGGTGTGTGACGTCAGCACCGGCCCTGATCACCCTGTTCACATCGCACTGTAGGAGTAAGTCCTGGGCTGCGCACACACCGCACAGAATGGGGAAAACATTTGACGGTGAGTGTGATGCGAATCGAGTTGCAGCTGTCCGCTGACAGAAGGGAATTTTCACACAGCGTACACATGCGATCGCACACTTGCACGGGGCGAATTTACACTCCCCTTGGGCGGCGACTATCTGATCGCAGGACAACAAAATTAGCAGCCCAGCGATCAGCTGTGAATTAGGCCCTAAGGCCGGCATTCAATTACCTGCGATCATTGATTACGGGTAATTGCGTCATCTGGGGCTATTCAATTAGCCCTGATAAGCCGGTGCGAGCCTCAGGCAGGCAAAGCAAAATCTCTTCTTTTTTTTTGCGTGACAGAAACATCCGCGTTTTTCACTCCCGATGTTTCTTCATGGTAAGTGAATATCAGCCTCAGTCTCATACGGTCTGCATTGTCCCTAATTGTGCGTGCTTAGTGACGGCGTAAGTGCCGAGTGAAAAAATACAAGATGCGTTCCGCAAACAGACTCGCCTTCAGCTTCAATACGCTCTTTAATGGCTCATACCCTCTGCCCTTACATGGACGTAACTCCTATAGATGGCTGTGACGCCACAGAGACACACGGAGCAGTGTATGTACTTATGTATACGCACAGCGGCCTAACAGGTGGAATCGCCATTCTGTGCGTTTCACCACATTTCCTGATGGATCGGTGACTGAACCTCAGAATCTCGCCCCTCCAGCAGGGCCACTTTCATCCCTGCGCATTTAATTAACATGAGACTATACTAGATGTGTTTCATTTGCACAGGGATGTCATAAAGTCATCTTATATTACACCACAACCTCCACAGCTTGGCACGCTGAGTGTCTGTCCCACACAGCGGAGCAGAAAGCCGGCGTCACCCAGTCCAGTTGTGACGCCCGTGCCTCAGGGTACACTATAATACGAGGCTGCCAGGCCAGAGAGGGGACTTTAATGGTTTAACCAACCCAAACATTTTCCATGTTGTTCCACTGTAATGAGCCTCCGGAGCCAGATCTTCCCACCTTATTAACTAGTGACAAAGGCTGGCCGCGGCTCCTGCACAGAATTACTGACATGTCCTTATTTACATCTTACGCTTTATAACGCCATTTCCCAGGCGGCTCAGACTGCGGTCATCATTCTAGTGGTCAGGGGTGATATCATGGTATCTCCTTCATCTAATAAAAGTTTCCCCTTCACCTAGCAGGCAGTAGACGTGGCTATTACTCAGTGACACTGCTGAGGCATGAGGTAGTTGTGGCATCATTGAGGCATGAGGTGCAAGCGGTCGTTACAGCCACTGACTATGCTATTGGAGACCTGCTGAGAGGCAACCATTGAATAAACTGCATAAATCTGAAAATAAAGCTGAATATAGATGAAGGAAAATAGAACAAGACAAATGTCATCACGAGTTACCTGCTAGCTCCCCCTGGAGGCCATATGCATGCTATACAGAATGTGTGATGTCATCACCTGTTACCTGCTAGCTCCCCATTGGGGCCAAATGTATGCTATACAGAATGTGTGATGTCATCTCATCACCTGTTACCCACTAGCTGCCCCTGGAGGCCATATGCATGCTATGCAGAATGTGTGATGTCATCATGTGTTACCTGCTAGCTCCCCCTCAAGGCCATATGCATGCTGTACAGAATGTGTGATGTTATCACCTGTTACCCACCAGCTCCCCCTCAAGGCCATATGCATGCTATACAGAATGTGTGATGTCATCACGTGTTACCTGCCAGCTCCCCGTTGGGGCCATATGCATGCTATACAGAATGTGTGATGTCATCACCTGTTACCTGCTAGCTCCCCATCAAGGCCATATGCATGCTGTACAGAATGTGTGATGTCATCACCTGTTACCTGCTAGCTCCCCATTTGGGCCAAATGTATGCTATACAGAATGTGTGATGTCATCTCATCACCTGTTACCCACTAGCTGCCCCTGGAGGCCATATGCATGCTATGCAGAATGTGTGATGTCATCATGTGTTACCTGCTAGCTCCCCCTGGAGGCCATATGCATGCTATGCAGAATGTGTGATGTCATCACGTGTTACCTGCTAGCTCCCCCTGGAGAATATATGCATGCTATACAGAATGTGTGATGTCATCACATGTTACCTGCTAGCTCCCCCTGGAGGCCATATGCATGCTATACAGAATGTGTGATGTCATCACGTGTGACCCGCTACCTCCCCCTGGAGGCCATATTCATGCTATACAGAATGTGTGATGTCATCATGTGTTACCTGCTAGCTCCCCCTGGAGGCCATATGCATGCTATACAGAATGTGTGATGTCATCACTTGTTACCTGCTAGCTCCCGATTGGGGCCAAATGCATGCTATACAGAATGTGTGATGCCATCTCATCACCTGTTACCCACTAGCTGCCCCTGGAGGCCATATGCATGCTATACAGAATGTGTGATGTCATCTCATCACCTGTTACCCGCTAGATCCCCCTGGAGGCCATATGCATGCTATGCAGAATGTGTGATGTCATCATGTGTTACCCGCTGGCTCCCCCTGGAGGCCATATTCATGCTATACAGAATGTGTGATGTCATCACCTGTTACCCGCTAGCTCCCCCTGGAGGCCATGTGCATGCTATACAGAATGTGTGATGTCATCACCTGTTACCCGCTAGCTCCCCCTGGAGGCCGTGTACAGATAGATGCCTGGCCCAGTCGCTCTGCAGTTGTACTTCTACAGTATAATGATCCAAGGTTGCATGGGACAAGGATATCGCTCATTTTCAGTTTTAACTTTAGATAATAATAATAATAATAAAAAAACAAACCATACAAAACAACCCAATAAACCAACATACAGTAGACGCCTGGGGGCTGGTTTACCTGTACGCTCATCTTGTGTGTCAGACGCTGTGTCTATATATGTTACTCATCCTACCCACAGATGCTCAAATCTTCAGAAACAATGAGAAAATGACTATTATAAGATCAATGTTTTCAAGGGAGGAAGACACACAGGAAATCCCTATGTGCAGGGTAATCCCTATGTGCAGGGTAATCCCTATGTGCTGGGAAATCCCTATGTGCAGGGTAATCCCTATGTGCAGGGAAATCCCTATGTGCAGGGAAATCCCTATGTGCAGGGTAATCCCTATGTGCAGGGAAATCCCTATGTGCTGGGAAATCCCTATGTGCAGGGTAATCCCTATGTGCAGGGTAATCCCTATGTGCTGGGAAATCCCTATGTGCTGGGAAATCCCTATGTGCTGGGAAATCCCTATGTGCAGGGTAATCCCTATGTGCAGGGTAATCCCTATGTGCTGCGTAATCCCTATGTGCAGGGAAATCCCTATGTGCAGGGTAATCCCTATGTGCAGGGAAATCCCTATGTGCAGGGAAATCCCTATGTGCAGGGTAATCCCTATGTGCTGGGTAATCCCTATGTGCTGGGAAATCCCTATGTGCAGGGTAATCCCTATGTGCTGGGTAATCCCTATGTGCAGGGTAATCCCTATGTGCTGGAAAATCCCTATGTGCAGGGTAATCCCTATGTGCAGGGTAATCCCTATGTGCAGGGTAATCCCTATGTGCTGGGTAATCCCTATGTGCAGGGTAATCCCTATGTGCTGGGTAATCCCTATGTGCTGGGTAATCCCTATGTGCTGGGTAATCCCTATGTGCAGGGTACGTTATGATTCTGGGCCAGAAATTCCTATTTTGTGACTTGTTTCACAAATCTTTTATTATCAGTATTTTTAAAACCAACGGGCAATCTTCCAATTCAACAGGGTCCACCAGATGCCACCGAAACACCACCAGCTATCATTGTGTGTGCCGGGACAAATGAGGCCACTCCCCTGCACCTTCTCCACAGAGACCATGTGACTAATGGTCACCAATATGGGGACTGCCGGCTGAGGCCAGACCGGGAGCTTCACATGCTGACAAAATGTTCCTTGTGTACTAAAATTCTGGGGGTTAGTCAGACCTGATCGCTATGGTGCGAATTTCACAGTCCTGCGATCAGATAGTCGCCACCAGGGCCGTTTCTAGCCAATTTGGCCCCAGTGCGAGATTTAAAAATGCGCCCCCCCCCCATTCACATAAGAAAAAATGCGCCCCCCCATAGATATAAAGAGGAAAAGTATGCGCTCGCCGAAGGCGGGCGCACTCCCGGCAAGGGGGCGTGACCTCGTTAAAATGGGCGTGGCTTTGTTAAGATGGGTGTGGCCTCATCTGATCTCATCATCATGGCCACCACACGATGGACAAAAAAAAAGTCCTAATGTTACACATTACAGCAGGCACGCGACCCCATTTTACACAGCACGGCAGGCAAGTGTCCCCATTTTACACAGCACGGTAGGCAAGTGTCCCCATTTTACACATTGCGGCAGGCATGTGCCCCCATTTTACACATTGCGGCAGGAAAGTGTCCCCATTTTACACATTGCGGCAGGCACGTGCCTCCATTTTACACAGTACGGCAGGCAAGTGTTCACATTTTACACATTGCGACACGCCACCTTTAGGGGAAGTGGATTTTCACTGTGCAGGTGTGCGTTCACATATGTAGCCGAGCTGTACAAACTGATTTTATATAGTCTCTGCGCAGCCCAGGACTTACTCAGCCGCTGCGAGCACATCAGCCTGTCCGGGGCCGGAGCTGATGCCACACACCCGCCCTTCAAACGCTTGGACACCGCCTGCATTTTTCCAGACACTCCCTGGAAATGGTCAGTTGCCACCCACAAACGGCTTCGTCCTGTCAATCTCCTTGCGAACACCCGTGAGAATGGATTTTTCACACAATCCCGTTGTAGCTGAGTGACGCGCCGGCAGCGATAAGATCTGAATGACCCCCTTTGTCTGATAGCTGCATGTTTTATGTGTGACTTCTTATAGCAAGTCCAATAAAACATGCAAAATAATATTCCTACCAGCAACCTCTTCACCTGTAATATCTCCTCAGCCTCACCTCACCTGTAATATCTCCTCAGCCTCACCTCACCTGTAATATCTCCTCAGCCTCACCTCACCTGTAATATCTCCTCAGCCTCACCTCACCTGAAATATCTCCTCAGCCTCTCCTCACCTGTAATATCTCCTCGGCCTCTCCTCACCTGTAATATCTCCTCGGCCTCTCCTCACCTGTAATATCTCCTCAGCCTCTCCTCACCTGTAATATCTCCTCAGCCTCACCTCACCTGAAATATCTCCTCGGCCTCACCTCACCTGTAATATCTCCTCGGCCTCACCTCACCTGTAATATCTCCTCAGCCTCTCCTCACCTGTAATATCTCCTCGGCCTCTCCTCACCTGTAATATCTCCTCGGCCTCTCCTCACCTGTAATATCTCCTCGGCCTCTCCTCACCTGTAATATCTCCTCGGCCTCTCCTCACCTGTGCAGGGCTACAGTGAGGTGTAACTGCGGCACAGAGTGAACAATGGCTGACCTGTTGCTGCCTTTCTGAAATGGATGATAATACACGCGTAACATTGGGGTCTGTTGATCATACGCTCAAAGAGCTAAATCCTGCAAGCCGGACAATTTTGCAGGATTTGGGGCATTTGCCATTTTATCAAAGCCCGCTTCCAGATGAAGACTATGACTGGATATAGCCACCGATCCCCCCCCCCCCCCCCCCGGGACATTCTGTGAGGTGACAGACCCCACAGAGGCCACCCCACACCTTCTGACCGGTATCGCGGGGGACCTCTATCACCGCATTGTGATGTTAATCACATATGTAGTACATCGCTGTGGTGGGCAGCGAGGGCCGGTGATATATTTTAATACATCCCACCCACTGTATAATTGCCATCACCTGTGCTGAAACACCTGTTTTATCAAGTAACTAGTTCAGCACAGGTGATGGTAATCATACAGTAAGAGTGAAGAGCAGGAGCAGAGCATTGTGTCCTCCTGGAGAGGGTCATGTTGGGAGGTATGACATAGGTATGAGCACTGGGTCAGTATTAGGGTACAGCACAGGTGATGGTAATCATACAGTAAGAGGGAAGAGCAGGAGCAGAGCATTGTGTCCTCCTGGAGAGGTCATGTTGGGAGGTATGACATAGGTATGAGCACTGGGTCAGTATTAGGGTACAGCACAGGTGATGGTAATCATACAGTAAGAGGGAAGAGCAGGAGCAGAGCATTGTGTCCTCCTGGAGAGGTCATGTTGGGAGGTATGACATAGGTATGAGCACTGGGTCAGTATTAGGGTACAGCACAGGTGATGGTAATCATACAGTAAGAGGGAAGTGCAGGAGCAGAGCATTGTGTCCTCCTGGCGAGGGTCATGTTGGGAGGTATGACATAGGTATGAGCACTGGGTCAGTATTAGGGTACAGCACAGGTGATGGTAATCATACAGTAAGAGGGAAGAGCAGGAGCAGAGCATTGTGTCCTCCTGGAGAGGTCATGTTGGGAGGTATGACATGGGTATGTGCACTGGGTCAGTATTAGGGTACAGCACAGGTGATGGTAATCATACAGTAAGAGGGAAGAGCAGGAGCAGAGCATTGTGTCCTCCTGGAGAGGTCATGTTGGGAGGTGTGATATAGGTATGAGCACTGGGTCAGTATTGGGGTACAGCACAGGTGATGGTAATCATACAGTAAGAGGGAAGTCCAGGAGCAGAGCATTGTGTCCTCCTGGAGAGGGTCATGTTGGGAGGTATGACATAGGTATGAGCACTGGGTCAGTATTAAGGTACAGCAGAGGTGATGTTAATCATACAGTAAGAGGGAAGAGCAGGAGCAGAGCATTGTGTCCTCCTGGAGAGGGTCATGTTGGGAGGTATGACATAGGTATGAGCACTGGGTCAGTATTAGGGTACAGCACAGGTGATGGTAATCATACAGTAAGAGGGAAGAGCAGGAGCAGAGCATTGTGTCCTCCTGGAGAGGTCATGTTGGGAGGTATGACATAGGTATGAGCACTGGGTCAGTATTAGGGTACAGCACAGGTGATGGTAATCATACAGTAAGAGGGGAGTGCAGGAGCAGAGCATTGTGTCCTCCTGGAGAGGTCATGTTGGGAGGTATGACATAGGTATGAGCACTGGGTCAGTATTAGGGTACAGCACAGGTGATGGTAATCATACAGTAAGAGGGAAGAGCAGGAGCAGAGCATTGTGTCCTCCTGGAGAGGGTCATGTTGGGAGGTATGACATAGGTATGAGCACTGGGTCAGTATTAGGGTACAGCACAGGTGATGGTAATCATACAGTAAGAGGGGAGTGCAGGAGCAGAGCATTGTGTCCTCCTGGAGAGGTCATGTTGGGAGGTATGACATAGGTATGAGCACTGGGTCAGTATTAGGGTACAGCACAGGTGATGGTAATCTCCTATATAATAGCCCTATTCTGTGACCTTGTGATTCATTTGCTAACGCTGGGCGGAGTTACAACACTGGGCGGAGTTAGTCAAATGAGTCACAGAGATCTGGCCAAATCTACAGGAGACTAGGAGCAGAAGCAGATAGCATGGGCATTGGGCATGGCACAGGCAGGGGTGCATACCTCCCAGCTTTCTGCAGGAGCTTTCTCCAGGCAGCAGGGAAGGACACACACTCGGCGAAAAGGGGGCGTGGCTTCACGGGAGGGTCCCCGTTTTCGTCAGTGAGGGGGCATGCCCAGCGCTCTGTGAGCTGCTGGCATGCCCCCAGGGGCTGATTATGAGTCCAGGGGGCCCAGGGCACTTGTGACAGGGGAGCCCTATCTCATTGCTGAGCCTGCTGTGGGTTGGGGGCGTGGCCTAATCGCGGACCGCGCGGCCACGCTCCCTTATGCAAATTTCGATTTTTATTTTTATTTTTTTGATGGGATTTTGGCCCCTCAGCTAGGGCTAAATCCAGAGGAGGTGGTCGCTCCCCTCTACACACCCGCACAGGGAGAAGAAAGCAGGGAGACTGCTGCCTCCCTGCAACACCACAGACCTGCCAATATGCAGCAGCGTGTGCTGACTGTAGCACAATGCTGCCGCTGTTGCTGGCAGGACGGGGGGGTAGCTTCTGAGCTGGGACAGAGCTACTCCAGCCGGGGGGTCCCCTAAAACTGTGGGGCCAACGGTACGTACCCCCTGCCCCCCCACCTTAATCCGGCTCTGCTGCTGGAACCCCCCCATTAATCCGTACCCCCTGATGCCCCCTCTCCCTCTGTCTCCACTATTCACCGCTGCTCTGCTAAGCAGAACAGCGAGTACAGGAGCTTTCCAACTGCCCCCCCCCCCCCCCCCACTGCCGGACACTGCGACCCGCGGGTGGGACAGACCCCAAAAAATGGGACTGTCCCGCGAAAATCGGGACATTTGGGAGGTATGGGGGTGTGTGAGGGGTATGTCATACAGACAGACGGGCACCGGCTCACTGTGTGCTTGACCCCCCACATCGGCATACTCAGCAGGGTCTCTCTGGTGCGGAGGAGCGTCACTTTCTGGCACACTCCACGCTTCTTAGCTGCAGTTTAGTGGGGCACCTGCCGCTGTGCAGGTTCCATACTGCCTCTGTTATCTCCAGCGCCGGCAACCCCACCGCTAGCTGCAGCGCTGCCACCCGCAGTGGAGTGCGCCCAGCTCATTCACACACTTTAGCTGGCGGGTAGCGCTGCAGAAATCCGAGCTGCTTGCAGGCTCTGACCCACTCCTCCCTCCAGCCGCAGTGTCTCCTGGGAGCTAACCAGTCACTCCCAGTCTCCCCTTACCACAGTGCCCGGAAGCCGTGAGGTCCGCGCCACGTGCATGCTATGACCCCCTCCTCCCTCCAGCCGCAGCATCTCCTGGGGGCTAACCAGTCATTTCCAGTCTCACCTTACCACAGTGCCCGGCAGCTGCGCGAGGTCTGCGGTGTGTGACTGAGGAGGGGGGGAGGGATGCGGACGGGCAGAGGAAGCAGGACTCCAGCCTGAGAGAGTCAGCCATGCCAAGTCTCCAGCAGCAGCAGATCCCAACAGGTTGGAGTGGAACAGCAGCAGCCAGCAGCAGTGACTCCGGTAAGACACATCTGTCTGTCACCACTGTTTTGTCCCTAATACCAATCTCTCCCGTGCCCTGTGTTCTGTCATGTCCCTGTCACCCCTGGCCTTGCCCTGCCACCCTTATCCTGGCCCTTTCACCCTTATCCTGGCCCTGTCACCCTTATCCTGTCCCTATCATTTCTGTCCTGGCCCCGTCACCCCTGTCCTGGCCCCGTCACCCCTGTCCTGGCACCGTCACCCCTGTTCTGACCCTGTCACCCCTGTCCTGGCCCCGTCAACCCTGTACTGACCCAGTCACCCCTGTCCTGGCTCTGTTACTGCATACCCTCCAACTACCTTTTATGGCATGTACAGTACCCGCAGCGCCTCCAGACCTCTCCCCAATGCACCACACCTCCGCACCTTCCCCTCCACCACATGCGGCACTCCACCCCTCCCCCACATGCTGTGCCTCCAGACCCCCTACACCACCCGTGGCTCCCACTCCTCCACCCCTTCATCACCCACAGCACCTCCAGGCCCCTTCCACCATTCACCTCCCTTATATGTCTCCCCCCACACCTGCCCCCCTCCACCCGCAGCATCTACAGACACCCTCCTCCATCAGCGGTCCCCCCCTCACCCACCCCTCCCCCACCAATGGCACCCCCGCACCTGCTCATCCACCACCTGCAGCACCTCCGGACCTCCTTTCCCATCCGCCACAACACCCGTACCTGCCCCTACCCTACCCATGGTGCCTGCGGTCCACTACCCCACCCCCGGCACTCCCGTCCCTTCCCATCCCACAGCACCTCCGGAACCCTTCATCCATCCACAACATCCCCACACCTGCCCCTCTCCCACCCGTGGCACCCCTGCCCCTCCCCCACCTTCAGTGCCTCCGGACCCCTCCCCCATCTGCATCCCCCACTCCTCTGCCCCTCCCCCACGCGCAGCACCTCCCAAACCATCCCCATCCGGGCCCCACCCCCACTTCTGCCTCCCCTAAACCCGCAGCATCTACAGACACCATCCACAGTCCCCCCCGCACCCGCTACATTCTGTACATCGTGCCCTGCAGGTGCTGTTCACGCCGTCGCAAGGGGCTGCGTCTCCTTCACCATCGCACGCCCTTTCATTGTGCAATATTTAACCACTAACAAAGGAATGCAGGTAATACTTCATATAATACAAATATTAAACCCCAGAAAGGCATGCAAGGGTTAAGGGGGCGTAGCCCCTTGCGACGGTGTGAAGAGCGCCCGTAGGGCGCGATGAAGCACCTAGTCATACAGTAATAGGGAAGAGCAGGAGCAGAGCATTGTGTCCTCCTGGAGAGGTCATGTTGGGAGGTATGACATAGGTATGAGCACTGGGTCAGTATTAGGGTACAGCACAGGTGATGGTAATCATACAGTAAGAGAGAAGAGCAGGAGCAGAGCATTGTGTCCTCCTGGAGAGGCCATGTTGGGAGGTATGACATAGGTATGAGCACTGGGTCAGTATTAGGGTACAGCACAGGTGATGGTAATCATACAGTAAGAGGGAAGAGCAGGAGCAGAGCATTGTGTCCTCCTGGAGAGGCCATGTTGGGGGATATGACATAGGTATGAGCACTGGGTCAGTATTAGGGTACTGCACAGGTGATGGTAATCATACAGTAAGTGGGAAGAGCAGGAGCAGAGCATTGTGTCCTCCTGGAGAGGCCATGTTGGGGGATATGACATAGGTATGAGCACTGGGTCAGTATTAGGGTACTGCACAGGTGTTGGTAATCATACAGTAAGTGGGAAGAGCAGGAGCAGAGCATTGTGTCCTCCTGGAGAGGTCATGTTGGGAGGTATGACATAGGTATGAGCACTGGGTCAGTATTAGGATACAGCACAGGTGATGGTAATCATACAGTAAGAGGGAAGAGCAGGAGCAGAGCATTGTGTCCTCCTGGAGAGGCCATGTTGGGGGATATGACATAGGTATGAGCACTGGGTCAGTATTAGGGTACTGCACAGGTGATGGTAATCATACAGTAAGTGGGAAGAGCAGGAGCAGAGCATTGTGTCCTCCTGGAGAGGTCATGTTGGGAGGTATGACATAGGTATGAGCACTGGGTCAGTATTAGGGTACAGCACAGGTGATGGTAATCATACAGTAAGAGAGAAGAGCAGGAGCAGAGCATTGTGTCCTCCTGGAGAGGTCATGTTGGGAGGTATGACATAGGTATGAGCACTGGGTCAGTATTAGGGTACAGCACAGGTGATGGTAATCATACAGTAAGAGGGAAGAGCAGGAGCAGAGCATTGTGTCCTCCTGGAGAGGGTCATGTTGGGAGGTATGACATAGGTATGAGCACTGGGTCAGTATTAGGGTACAGCACAGGTGATGGTAATCATACAGTAAGAGGGAAGTGCAGGAGCAGAGCATTGTGTCCTCCTGGAGAGGGTCATGTTGGGAGGTATGACATAGGTATGAGCACTGGGTCAGTATTAGGGTACAGCACAGGTGATGGTAATCATACAGTAAGAGGGAAGAGCAGGAGCAGAGCATTGTGTCCTCCTGGAGAGGGTCATGTTGGAAGGTATGACATAGGTATGTGCACTGGGTCAGTATTGGGGTACAGCACAGGTGATGGTAATCATACAGTAAGAGGGAAGAGCAGGAGCAGAGCATTGTGTCCTCCTGGAGAGGTCATGTTGGGAGGTGTGACATAGGTATGAGCACTGGGTCAGTATTAGGGTACAGCACAGGTGATGGTAATCATACAGTAAGAGGGAAGTGCAGGAGCAGAGCATTGTGTCCTCCTGGAGAGGGTCATGTTCGGAGGTATGACATAGGTATGAGCACTGGGTCAGTATTATGGTACAGCACAGGTGATGGTAATCATACAGTAAGAGGGAAGAGCAGGAGCAGAGCATTGTGTCCTCCTGGAGAGGGTCATGTTGGGAGGTATGACATAGGTATGAGCACTGGGTCAGTATTATGGTACAGCACAGGTGATGGTAATCATACAGTAAGAGGGAAGAGCAGGAGCAGAGCATTGTGTCCTCCTGGAGAGGTCATGTTGGGAGGTATGACATAGGTATGAGCACTGGGTCATTATTAGGGTACAGCACAGGTGATGGTAATCATACAGTAAGAGGGAAGAGCAGGAGCAGAGCATTGTGTCCTCCTGGAGAGGTCATGTTGGGAGGTGTGACATAGGTATGAGCACTGGGTCAGTATTAGGGTACAGCACAGGTGATGGTAATCATACAGTAAGAGGGAAGTGCAGGAGCAGAGCATTGTGTCCTCCTGGAGAGGGTCATGTTGGGAGGTATGACATAGGTATGAGCACTGGGTCAGTATTATGGTACAGCACAGGTGATGGTAATCATACAGTAAGAGGGAAGAGCAGGAGCAGAGCATTGTGTCCTCCTGGAGAGGTCATGTTGGGAGGTATGACATAGGTATGAGCACTGGGTCATTATTAGGGTACAGCACAGGTGATGGTAATCATACAGTAAGAGGGAAGAGCAGGAGCAGAGCATTGTGTCCTCCTGGAGAGGGTCATGTTGGGAGGTATGACATAGGTATGAGCACTGGGTCAGTATTAGGGTACAGCACAGGTGATGGTAATCATACAGTAAGAGAGAAGTGCAGGAGCAGAGCATTGTGTCCTCCTGGAGAGGTCATGTTGGGAGGTATGACGTAGGTATGAGCACTGGGTCAGTATTAGGGTACAGCACAGGTGATGGTAATAATACAGTAAGAGGGAAGTGCAGGAGCAGAGCATTGTGTCCTCCTGGAGAGGTCATGTTGGGAGGTATGACATAGGTATGAGCACTGGGTCAGTATTGGGGTACAGCACAGGTGATTGTAATCATACAGTAAGAAGGAAGAGCAGGAGCAGAGCATTGTGTCCTCCTGGAGAGGTCATGTTGGGAGGTATGACATAGGTATGAGCACTGGGTCAGTATTAGGGTACAGCACAGGTGATGGTAATCATACAGTAAGAGGGAAGAGCAGAGCATTGTGTCCTCCTGGAGAGGGTCATGTTGGGAGGTATGACGTAGGTATGAGCACCGGGTCAGTATTAGGGTACAGCACAGGTGATGGTAATAATACAGTAAGAGGGAAGTGCAGGAGCAGAGCATTGTGTCCCTCCTGGAGAGGTCATGTTGGGAGGTATGACATAGGTATGAGCACTGGGTCAGTATTAGGGTACAGCACAGGTGATGGTAATCATACAGTAAGAGGGGAGTACAGGAGCAGAGCATTGAGTCCTCCTGGAGAGGTCATGTTGGGAGGTATGACGTAGGTATGAGCACTAGGTCAGTATTATGGTACAGCACAGGTGATGGTAATAATACAGTAAGAGGGAAGTGCAGGAGCAGAGCATTGTATCCTTCCTGGAGAGGTCATGTTGGGAGGTATGACATAGGTATGAGCACTGGGTCAGTATTAGGGTACAGCACAGGTGATGGTAATCATACAGTAAGAGTGAAGAGCAGGAGCAGAGCATTGTGTCCTCCTGGAGAGGGTCATGTTGGGAGATATGACATAGGTATGAGCACTGGGTCAGTATTAGGGTACAGCACATGTGTTGGTAATCATTCAGTAAGAGGGAAGAGCAGGAGCAGATCATTGTGTCCTCCTGGAGAGGTCATGTTGGGAGGTATGACGTAGGTATGAGCACTGGGTCAGTATTAGGGTACAGTACAGGTGATGGTAATCATACAGTAAGAGGGAAGAGCAGAGCATTGTGTCCTCCTGGAGAGGGTCATGTTGGGAGGTATGACGTAGGTATGAGCACTGGGTCAGTATTAGGGTACTGCACAGGTGATGGTAATCATACAGTAAGTGGGAAGAGCAGGAGCAGAGCATTGTGTCCTCCTGGAGAGGTCATGTTGGGAGGTATGACATAGGTATGAGCACTGGGTCAGTATTAGGGTACAGCACAGGTGATGGTAATCATACAGTAAGAGAGAAGAGCAGGAGCAGAGCATTGTGTCCTCCTGGAGAGGTCATGTTGGGAGGTATGACATAGGTATGAGCACTGGGTCAGTATTAGGGTACAGCACAGGTGATGGTAATCATACAGTAAGAGGGAAGAGCAGGAGCAGAGCATTGTGTCCTCCTGGAGAGGGTCATGTTGGGAGGTATGACATAGGTATGAGCACTGGGTCAGTATTAGGGTACAGCACAGGTGATGGTAATCATACAGTAAGAGGGAAGTGCAGGAGCAGAGCATTGTGTCCTCCTGGAGAGGGTCATGTTGGGAGGTATGACATAGGTATGAGCACTGGGTCAGTATTAGGGTACAGCACAGGTGATGGTAATCATACAGTAAGAGGGAAGAGCAGGAGCAGAGCATTGTGTCCTCCTGGAGAGGGTCATGTTGGAAGGTATGACATAGGTATGTGCACTGGGTCAGTATTGGGGTACAGCACAGGTGATGGTAATCATACAGTAAGAGGGAAGAGCAGGAGCAGAGCATTGTGTCCTCCTGGAGAGGTCATGTTGGGAGGTGTGACATAGGTATGAGCACTGGGTCAGTATTAGGGTACAGCACAGGTGATGGTAATCATACAGTAAGAGGGAAGTGCAGGAGCAGAGCATTGTGTCCTCCTGGAGAGGGTCATGTTCGGAGGTATGACATAGGTATGAGCACTGGGTCAGTATTATGGTACAGCACAGGTGATGGTAATCATACAGTAAGAGGGAAGAGCAGGAGCAGAGCATTGTGTCCTCCTGGAGAGGGTCATGTTGGGAGGTATGATATAGGTATGAGCACTGGGTCAGTATTAGGGTACAGCACAGGTGATGGTAATCATTCAGTAAGAGAGAAGAGCAGGAGCAGAGCATTGTGTCCTCCTGGAGAGGTCATGTTGGGAGGTATGACATAGGTATGAGCACTGGGTCAGTATTATGGTACAGCACAGGTGATGGTAATCATACAGTAAGAGGGAAGAGCAGGAGCAGAGCATTGTGTCCTCCTGGAGAGGTCATGTTGGGAGGTATGACATAGGTATGAGCACTGGGTCATTATTAGGGTACAGCACAGGTGATGGTAATCATACAGTAAGAGGGAAGAGCAGGAGCAGAGCATTGTGTCCTCCTGGAGAGGTCATGTTGGGAGGTGTGACATAGGTATGAGCACTGGGTCAGTATTAGGGTACAGCACAGGTGATGGTAATCATACAGTAAGAGGGAAGTGCAGGAGCAGAGCATTGTGTCCTCCTGGAGAGGGTCATGTTGGGAGGTATGACATAGGTATGAGCACTGGGTCAGTATTATGGTACAGCACAGGTGATGGTAATCATACAGTAAGAGGGAAGAGCAGGAGCAGAGCATTGTGTCCTCCTGGAGAGGTCATGTTGGGAGGTATGACATAGGTATGAGCACTGGGTCATTATTAGGGTACAGCACAGGTGATGGTAATCATACAGTAAGAGGGAAGAGCAGGAGCAGAGCATTGTGTCCTCCTGGAGAGGGTCATGTTGGGAGGTATGACATAGGTATGAGCACTGGGTCAGTATTAGGGTACAGCACAGGTGATGGTAATCATACAGTAAGAGAGAAGTGCAGGAGCAGAGCATTGTGTCCTCCTGGAGAGGTCATGTTGGGAGGTATGACGTAGGTATGAGCACTGGGTCAGTATTAGGGTACAGCACAGGTGATGGTAATAATACAGTAAGAGGGAAGTGCAGGAGCAGAGCATTGTGTCCTCCTGGAGAGGTCATGTTGGGAGGTATGACATAGGTATGAGCACTGGGTCAGTATTGGGGTACAGCACAGGTGATTGTAATCATACAGTAAGAAGGAAGAGCAGGAGCAGAGCATTGTGTCCTCCTGGAGAGGTCATGTTGGGAGGTATGACATAGGTATGAGCACTGGGTCAGTATTAGGGTACAGCACAGGTGATGGTAATCATACAGTAAGAGGGAAGAGCAGAGCATTGTGTCCTCCTGGAGAGGGTCATGTTGGGAGGTATGACGTAGGTATGAGCACCGGGTCAGTATTAGGGTACAGCACAGGTGATGGTAATAATACAGTAAGAGGGAAGTGCAGGAGCAGAGCATTGTGTCCCTCCTGGAGAGGTCATGTTGGGAGGTATGACATAGGTATGAGCACTGGGTCAGTATTAGGGTACAGCACAGGTGATGGTAATCATACAGTAAGAGGGGAGTGCAGGAGCAGAGCATTGAGTCCTCCTGGAGAGGTCATGTTGGGAGGTATGACGTAGGTATGAGCACTAGGTCAGTATTATGGTACAGCACAGGTGATGGTAATCATACAGTAAGAGTGAAGAGCAGGAGCAGAGCATTGTGTCCTCCTGGAGAGGGTCATGTTGGGAGATATGACATAGGTATGAGCACTGGGTCAGTATTAGGGTACAGCACAGGTGATGGTAATAATACAGTAAGAGGGAAGTGCAGGAGCAGAGCATTGTATCCCTCCTGGAGAGGTCATGTTGGGAGGTATGACATAGGTATGAGCACTGGGTCAGTATTAGGGTACAGCACAGGTGATGGTAATCATACAGTAAGAGTGAAGAGCAGGAGCAGAGCATTGTGTCCTCCTGGAGAGGGTCATGTTGGGAGATATGACATAGGTATGAGCACTGGGTCAGTATTATGGTACAGCACATGTGATGGTAATCATACAGTAAGAGGGAAGAGCAGGAGCAGATCATTGTGTCCTCCTGGAGAGGTCATGTTGGGAGGTATGACGTAGGTATGAGCACTGGGTCAGTATTAGGGTACAGTACAGGTGATGGTAATCATACAGTAAGAGGGAAGAGCAGGAGCAGAGCATTGTGTTCTCCTGGAGAGGGTCATGTTGGGAGGTTTGACGTAGGTATGAGCACTGGGTCAGTATTAGGGTACAGCACAGGTGATGGTAATCATACAGTAAGAGGGAAGAGCAGGAGCAGAGCATTGTGTCTCCTGGAGAGGGTCATGTTGGGAGGTTTGACATAGGTATGAGCACTGGGTCAGTATTAGGGTACAGCACAGGTGATGGTAATCATACAGTAAGAGGGAAGAGCAGGAGCAGAGCATTGTGTCCTCCTGGAGAGGTCATGTTGGGAGGTATGACATAGGTATGAGCACTGGGTCAGTATTAGGGTACAGCACAGGTGATGGTAATCATACAGTAAGAGGGAAGCCCAGGAACAGAGCATTGTGTCCTCCTGGGATGGGTTAGGTTTGGAGGTATGACATTTCCATGCCAAGTACAAGTAGGCAGTAGGCAGGATACAGGAGGGGACTACCTGAAAACTTGTGATTCTCCCGCAGGTACTGCAAGTATACCCAGCAGGTGCACAGGTGCATTCATTACTCACTGACACATTTTAAAAGATCCACAGGTGGAGCCAATTATTTCGCTTGAGATTCCAAGAGGACACCTGGAAAACATGAACTGTTTGAGAACCTGTGGAACAGGGGGACGAATCTACACTGCTCAAAAAAATAAAGGGAACACTAAAATAAGACATCCTAGATCTGAATGAATGAAATATTCTTATTAAATACTTTGTTCTTTACATAGTTGAATGTGCTGACAACAAAATCACACAAAAATTATCAATGGAAAGCAAATTTATTAACCCATGGAGGTCTGGATTTGGAGTCACACTCAAAATTAAAGTGGAAAACCACACTACAGGCTGATCCAACTTTGATGTAATGTCCTTAAAACAAGTCAACATGAGGCTCAGTAGTGTGTGTGGCCTCCACGTGCCTGTACGACCTCCCTACAACCCACACAAGTGCCTCAGGTAGTGCAGCTCATCCAGGATGGCACATCAATGCGAGCTGTGGCAAGAAGGTTTGCTGTGTCTGTCAGCGTAGTGTCCAGAGCATGCAGGCGCTACCAGGAGACAGGCCAGTACATCAGGAGACGTGGAGGAGGCCGTAGGACGGCAACAACCCAGTAGCAGGGCCGCTACCTCCGTCTTTGTGCAAGGAGGAACAGGAGGAGCACTGCCAGAGCCCTGGAAAATGACCTCCAGCAAGCCACAAATGTGCATGTGTCTACTCAAACGATCAGAAACAGACTCCATGAGGGTGGTATGAGGTCCCGACGTCCATAGGTGGGGGTTGTGCTTATAGCCCAACACCGTGCAGGACGTTTGGCATTTGCCAGAGAACACCAAGATTGGCAATTCGCCACTGGTGCCCTGTGCTCTTCACAGATGAAAGCAGGTTCTCACTGAGCACATGTGACAGACGTGACAGAGTTCTGCTGCCTGCAACATCCTCCAGCATGATCGGTTTGGCAGTGGGTCAGTAATGGTGTGGAGTGGCATTTCTTTAGGAGGCCGCACAGCCCTCCATGTGCTCGCCAGAGGTAGCCTGACTGCCATTAGGTACCGAGATGAGATCCTCAGACCCCTTGTGAGACCATATGCTGGTGCGGTTGGCCCTGGGTTCCTCCTAATGCAAGACAATGCTAGACCTCATGTGGCTGGAGTGCGTCAGCAGTTCCTGCAAGACGAAGGCATTGATGCTATGGACTGGCCCGCCCGTTCCCCAGAACTGAATCCAATTGAGCACAGCTGGGACATCATGTCTCGCTCCATCCACCAACGCCACGTTGCACCACAGACTGTCCAGGAGTTGGCGGATGCTTTAGTCCAGGTCTGGGAGGAGATCCCTCAGGAGACCATCCGCCACCTCATCAGGAGCATGCCCAGGCATTGTAGGGAGGTCATACAGGCACGTGGAGGCCACACACACTACTGAGCCTCATTGTGACTTGTTTTAAGGACATTACATCAAAGTTGGATCAGCCTGTAGTGTGTTTTTCCACCTTCATTTTGAGTGTGACTCCAAATCCAGACCTCCATGGGTTAATAAATTTGATTTCCATTGATAATTTTTGTGTGATTTTGTTGTCAGCACATTCAACTATGTAAAGAACGAAGTATTTAATAAGAATATTTCATTCATTCAGATCTAGGATGTGTTATTTTAGTGTTCCCTTTATTTTTTTGAGCAGTGTATATAAACCATTATCAGGGTAGCTTAATGTCAGTGGTACAGTGTCAGTGCTACAGACCGCAGAACATGAGCCGGCAGAGGGAGACAGTGATCGCAGCCTGACCCGATACCGGAGCTAAGCGGCAGTATACAGCGCTTCACACCGTACAGCCGTAGTCATCTAGTGAACGGAGATATATCGGTCTCCTGGGATCTATGGTATAATTCTGGTCAGGGCGGGGAGTCTGGAGGGCTCCATGTGAGAGAGACTGGGTACCAGAGCTGTCTGAAGCTCTGCGGGTGAGGGGCCCCTGTGGTTCGGGTGCCCAGGATCTCACATGTCCTCTCTGAATTTGTCTCTGCAGTTCCATTTGCCAGACACGTAACCCGTTATACTGAGAATATCTCCTCGGGGGTCGCGGGGTGGCGGCGGTGTAACGCTGGACATATGCTGGCAATGCTGCGCTACGTGACCGGCTACACACGCATTATACCTCGCAGCATGGGGGTCATTCCGAGTTGATCGCTCGCTAGCAACTTTTTGCAGCGCTGCGATCAGATAGTCGCCACCCACGGGGGAGTGTATTTTCGCTTTGCAAGTGTGCGATCGCTTTTGTAGCCGACGGCACAAAAAAAGTTTGTTGCAGTCTCTGAGTAGCTCTGAACTTACTCAGCCGCTGCGATCACTTCAGTCTTTTTGGTCCTGGAATTGACGTCAGATACCCTCCCTGCAAACGCTTGGACACGCCTGCGTTTTTCCAAACACTCCCAGAAAATGGTCAGTTGACACCCACAAACGCCTTCTTCCTGTCAGTCTCCTTGCAATCGGCTGTGCGAATGAAATCTTCGTTAAATCCATCGCCCAGCAACGATCCTCTTTGTACCCTGACGACGCGCATGCGCAGTTTTACCAAGTTTTAACCTGATCGTAGCGCTGCAAAAAGTTGCTAGCGAGCGATCAACTCAGAATGACCCCCGATGTCACATAGACACAGCGTCACATATAGAGGACAGTAGCGATCAGTGCAGATTGCAGGTATTTCTGCTGTAGATTTCTCCATTAATTCCCCATGGTCTACATGATAAGACTGGGCCTCATTGTGAGTAGGACGCTGCGGCGTCTGTGTCTGCGTCTGCTGCTACAAGCCTTTCCCCGTGGTACGATGGTTCGTCTGAATGCACTGAGGCGCTCACAGATGCTCACATACTGCTTGTTGCGTCTTTAGACGCCACTGTCGGTCTCACCGTGGAGATTTGCGCTAGCTCCATGCTAGGTGCAAATTCTACGTCAGAGTATGGCCTCCAATATGTGCGATTATACGTCTGATCTCACAACCACTTCAGTGACACGCCCATGACACCCGCATAGCGTGCCTATAAGAGGGACCATCTACGCGTGTCTGCATAGCCACCGCCCAGGAACGCCCAATACATTTTCAGAGAATTTCTCACGGTGTCTGAATCGCCACTGTGACTCTGTGCGCACGGACTCTGGATACACAAACTGCTACCCACCATTGCTGCGGTCTTGGCTGCCAGGAAGCGTTACACACCGCAGCACGCTCACCTTACTGCCGGCCTGTTACAGCCCGGGGGCTCTGTATGGCCAATCCACCGGTATGAGGCTCCATCATCTCCGGTTATGCTCCATGACGCGCTGTCATTCACAAGGGATATTTCCAGTTTAACGTCACACTGTAGCGAGGAAGCACAAAGTATAAAAGTTGTTACTAGTTTCCGCTAAACCTGTCAGGAAATGCATCAGCTGTGACACCACTGCCACAGGGCCCGTACTGCGGCCTGTCACCGAGCGCGGCCATCTTCTGGACAGACAATACTGAGAGACTGATATTTCCCACATGTTGCTGTGTCCAGCGTCCCTCTATCTCTGCCTCTCCCCCAGCTGCGCTGCGGCCCTCTGCGGACTAGAGTCCTTACCTTTATACCTCCATCCCTGCCTCTCCCCCGGCTGCGCTGCGGCCCTCTGCGTACTAGAGTCCTGACCTTTATACCTCCATCCCTGCCTCTCCCCCGGCTGCGCTGCGGCCCTCTGCGGACTAGAGTCCTGACCATTATACCTCCATCCCTGCCTCTCCCCCGGCTGCGCTGCCATCCTCTGCGGACTAGAGTCCTGACCTTTATACCTCTATCCCTGCCTCTCCCCGCGGCTGCGCTGCCACCCTCTGCGGACTAGACTCCTGACCTTTATACCTCCATCCCTGCCTCTCCCCCGGCTGCGCTGCGGCCCTCTGTGGACTAGAGTCCTGACCTTTATACCTCTATCCCTGCCTCTCCCCGCGGCTGCGCTGCCATCCTCTGCGGACTAGAGTCCTGACCTTTATACCTCCATCCCTGCCTCTCCCCCGGCTGCGCTGCCATCCTCTGCGGACTAGAGTCCTGACCTTTATACCTCCATCCCTGCCTCTCCCCCGGCTGTGCTGCCATCCTCTGCGGACTAGAGTCCTGACCTTTATACCTCCATCCCTGCCTCTCCCCCGGCTGCGCTGCCATCCTCTGCGGACTAGAGTCCTGACCTTTATACCTCTATCCCTGCCTCTCCCCGCGGCTGCGCTGCCACCCTCTGCGGACTAGACTCCTGACCTTTATACCTCCATCCCTGCCTCTCCCCCGGCTGCGCTGCCATCCTCTGCGGACTAGAGTCCTGACCTTTATACCTCCATCCCTGCCTCTCCCCCGGCTGCGCTGCCATCCTCTGCGGACTAGAGTCCTGACCTTTATACCTCTATCCCTGCCTCTCCCCCGGCTGCGCTGCCATCCTCTGCGGACTAGAGTCCTGACCTTTATACCTCCATCCCTGCCTCTCCCCCGGCTGCGCTGCGGCCCTCTGCGGACTAGAGTCCTGACCTTTATACCTCTATCCCTGCCTCTCCCCGCGGCTGCGCTGCCATCCTCTGCGGACTAGAGTCCTGACCTTTATACCTCCATCCCTGCCTCTCCCCCGGCTGCGCTGCCATCCTCTGCGGACTAGAGTCCTGACCTTTATACCTCCATCCCTGCCTCTCCCCCGGCTGTGCTGCCATCCTCTGCGGACTAGAGTCCTGACCTTTATACCTCCATCCCTGCCTCTCCCCCGGCTGCGCTGCCATCCTCTGCGGACTAGAGTCCTGACCTTTATACCTCCATCCCTGCCTCTCCCCCGGCTGCACTGCCATCCTCTGCGGACTAGAGTCCTGACCTTTATACCTCCATCCCTGCCTCTCCCCCGGCTGTGCTGCCATCCTCTGCGGACTAGGGGCCTGACCTTTATACCTCCTTCCCTGCCTCTCCCCCGGCTGCGCTGCGGCCCTCTGCGGACTAGGGGCCTGACCTTTATACCTCCATCCCTGCCTCTCCCCCGGCTGCGCTGCCATCCTCTGCGGACTATAGTCCTGACCTTTATACCTCCATCCCTGCCTCTCCCCCGGCTGTGCTGCCATCCTCTGCGGACTAGGGGCCTGACCTTTATACCTCCATCCCTGCCTCTCCCCCGGCTGCGCTGCGGCCCTCTGCGGACTAGACTCCTGACCTTTATACCTCCATCCCTGCCTCTCCCCCGGCTGCGCTGCCATCCTCTGCGGACTAGAGTCCTGACCTTTATACCTCTATCCCTGCCTCTCCCCCGGCTGGGCTGCCATCCTCTGCGGACTAGAGTCCTGACCTTTATACCTCCATCCCTGCCTCTCCCCCGGCTGCGCTGCCATCCTCTGCGGACTAGAGTCCTGACCTTTATACCTCTATCCCTGCCTCTCCCCCGGCTGCGCTGCCATCCTCTGCGGACTAGAGTCCTGACCTTTATACCTCCATCCCTGCCTCTCCCCCGGCTGCGCTGCCATCCTCTGCGGACTAGAGTCCTGACCTTTATACCTCCATCCCTGCCTCTCCCCCGGCTGCACTGCCATCCTCTGCGGACTATAGTCCTGACCTTTATACCTCCATCCCTGCCTCTCCCCCGGCTGCGCTGCCATCCTCTGCGGACTAGAGTCCTGACCTTTATACCTCCATCCCTGCCTCTCCCCCGGCTGTGCTGCCATCCTCTGCGGACTAGAGTCCTGACCTTTATACCTCCATCCCTGCCTCTCCCCCGGCTGCGCTGCCATCCTCTGCGGACTAGAGTCCTGACCTTTATACCTCCATCCCTGCCTCTCCCCCGGCTGCGCTGCGGCCCTCTGCGGACTAGAGTCCTGACCTTTATACCTCTATCCCTGCCTCTCCCCGCGGCTGCGCTGCCATCCTCTGCGGACTAGAGTCCTGACCTTTATACCTCCATCCCTGCCTCTCCCCCGGCTGCGCTGCCATCCTCTGCGGACTAGAGTCCTGACCTTTTTACCTCCATCCCTGCCTCTCCCCCGGCTGTGCTGCCATCCTCTGCGGACTAGAGTCCTGACCTTTATACCTCCATCCCTGCCTCTCCCCCGGCTGCGCTGCCATCCTCTGCGGACTAGAGTCCTGACCTTTATACCTCCATCCCTGCCTCTCCCCCGGCTGCACTGCCATCCTCTGCGGACTAGAGTCCTGACCTTTATACCTCCATCCCTGCCTCTCCCCCGGCTGTGCTGCCATCCTCTGCGGACTAGGGGACTGACCTTTATACCTCCATCCCTGCCTCTCCCCCGGCTGCGCTGCGGCCCTCTGCGGACTAGAGTCCTGACCTTTATACCTCTATCCCTGCCTCTCCCCCGGCTGCGCTGCCATCCTCTGCGGACTAGAGTCCTGACCTTTATACCTCTATCCCTGCCTCTCCCCCGGCTGTGCTGCCATCCTCTGCGGACTAGAGTCCTGACCTTTATACCTCCATCCCTGCCTCTCCCCCGGCTGCGCTGCCATCCTCTGCGGACTAGAGTCCTGACCTTTATACCTCTATCCCTGCCTCTCCCCCGGCTGCGCTGCCATCCTCTGCGGACTAGAGTCCTGACCTTTATACCTCCATCCCTGCCTCTCCCCCGGCTGCGCTGCCATCCTCTGCGGACTAGAGTCCTGACCTTTATACCTCCATCCCTGCCTCTCCCCCGGCTGCGCTGCCATCCTCTGCGGACTATAGTCCTGACCTTTATACCTCCATACCTGCCTCTCCCCCGGCTGCGCTGCCATCCTCTGCGGACTAGAGTCCTGACCTTTATACCTCCATCCCTGCCTCTCCCCCGGCTGTGCTGCCATCCTCTGCGGACTAGAGTCCTGACCTTTATACCTCCATCCCTGCCTCTCCCCCGGCTGCGCTGCCATCCTCTGCGGACTAGAGTCCTGACCTTTATACCTCCATCCCTGCCTCTCCCCCGGCTGCGCTGCGGCCCTCTGCGGACTAGAGTCCTGACCTTTATACCTTTATCCCCGCCTCTCCCCCGGCTGTGCTGCCATCCTCTGCGGACTAGGGGCCTGACCTTTATACCTCCATCCCTGCCTCTCCCCCGGCTGCGCTGCGGCCCTCTGCAGACTAGGGGCCTGACCTTTATACCTCCATCCCTGCCTCTCCCCCGGCTGCGCTGCCATCCTCTGCGGACTATAGTCCTGACCTTTATACCTCCATCCCTGCCTCTCCCCCGGCTGCGCTGCCATCCTCTGCGGACTAGAGTCCTGACCTTTATACCTCCATCCCTGCCTCTCCCCCGGCTGCACTGCGGCCCTCTGTGGACTAGAGTCCTGACCTTTATACCTCCATCCCTGCCTCTCCCCCGGCTGTGCTGCCATCCTCTGCGGACTAGGGGCCTGACCTTTATACCTCCATCCCTGCCTCTCCCCCGGCTGCGCTGCGGCCCTCTGCAGACTAGGGGCCTGACCTTTATACCTCCATCCCTGCCTCTCCCCCGGCTGCGCTGCCATCCTCTGCGGACTATAGTCCTGACCTTTATACCTCCATCCCTGCCTCTCCCCCGGCTGTGCTGCCATCCTCTGCGGACTAGGGGCCTGACCTTTATACCTCCATCCCTGCCTCTCCCCCGGCTGCGCTGCGGCCCTCTGCGGACTAGAGTCCTGACCTTTATAGTATACCTCCATCCCTGCCTCTCCCCCGGCTGCGCTGCCATCCTCTGCGGACTAGAGTCCTGACCTTTATACCTCCATCCCTGCCTCTCCCCCGGCTGCGCTGCCATCCTCTGCGGACTAGAGTCCTGACCTTTATACCTCCATCCCTGCCTCTCCCCCGGCTGCGCTGCCATCCTCTGCGGACTAGAGTCCTGACCTTTATACCTCTATCCCTGCCTCTCCCCCGGCTGCGCTGCCATCCTCTGCGGACTATAGTCCTGACCTTTATACCTCCATCCCTGCCTCTCCCCCGGCTGCGCTGCGGCCCTCTGCGGACTAGAGTCCTGACCTTTATACCTCTATCCCTGCCTCTCCCCCGGCTGCGCTGCCATCCTCTGCGGACTAGAGTCCTGACCTTTATACCTCCATCCCTGCCTCTCCCCCGGCTGTGCTGCCATCCTATGCGGACTAGAGTCCTGACCTTTATACCTCCATCCCTGTCTCTTCCCCGGCTGCGCTGCCCTCCTCTGCGGACTAGAGTCCTGACCTTTATACCTCCATCCCTGCCTCTCCCCCGGCTGCGCTGCCATCCTCTGCGGACTAGAGTCCTGACCTTTATACCTCCATCCCTGCCTCTCCCCCGGCTGCGCTGCCATCCTCTGCGGACTAGAGTCCTGACCTTTATACCTCTATCCCTGCCTCTCCCCCGGCTGCGCTGCCATCCTCTGCGGACTAGAGTCCTGACCTTTATACCTCCATCCCTGCCTCTCCCCCGGCTGCGCTGCCATCCTCTGCGGACTAGAGTCCTGACCTTTATACCTCTATCCCTGCCTCTCCCCCGGCTGCGCTGCGGCCCTCTGCGGACTAGAGTCCTGACCTTTATACCTCTATCCCTGCCTCTCCCCCGGCTGCGCTGCCATCCTCTGCGGACTAGAGTCCTGACCTTTATACCTCTATCCCTGCCTCTTCCCCGGCTGCGCTGCCATCCTCTGCGGACTAGAGTCCTGACCTTTATACCTCTATCCCTGCCTCTCCCCCGGCTGCGCTGCCATCCTCTGCGGACTAGAGTCCTGACCTTTATACCTCTATCCCTGCCTCTCCCCCGGCTGCGCTGCCATCCTCTGCGGACTAGAGTCCTGACCTTTATACCTCCATCCCTGCCTCTCCCCCGGCTGCGTTGCGGCCCTCTGCGGACTAGGGTCCTGACCTTTATATCTCCATCCCTGCCTCTCCCCTCGGCTGCGCTGCGGCCCTCTGCGGACTAGAGTCCTGACCTTTATACCTCCATCCCTGAGCCGGGAGCAGCAGAGGGAAAGCTGTGTGTGCCGGGGGTGGGGGGGACAGGGGGGGCTCCGAGTTACCAAGAGTGCATAGCAGCTCATAAACTACAAGCTCTGAATGTTATTGGGGTCTGGATTTTGATCTCAGTAAAGCGTCGCCGTCAAGCAGAGGATTTAACTTCAAGCTCCAGATGTGGATAATAACAATAATAATACATTGTATTTATGGGGCATTTCCAATTTCAAAACACTTTGCAATAAGACCATGAGGCATTAACCCGTGTGCAGGGGGCTGGCAGCGCCCGCCGGCAGGGAAAATGAGGCTCTAACAGGGGATTTAAGAGTCTCTGGTCCTACTTTTCCTTTCAGCCGCCTCTTGTGCACATTGCTGCCTGGAAACTGCCTAACATCTCTGCAGAGAGAGGTCACGGCTGGGTCCCGATGGGAGCGTGGAGCTGGGTCATGTTGGGATGTGCTACCATCATACTTGCCCCACGTTAGCCGTCCTGCCACCACTGACGCTCTTCTGCAGCCTGTATGTACAGCAGGGGTGGAAAGGGAAGTGATGGTGAGTAGGGATGGTGGGTGGGTGGGTGGTAAGGGGAGGGATGGTGGGTGGAAAGGGGAGGGATGGTAGGTAGAGATGGTAAGGGGAGGGATGGTGGGTAGGGATGGTGGGTGATAAGGGGAGGGATGGTGGGTGGTAAGGGGAGGGATAGTGGGAGAAAGGGGAGGGATGGTGGGTGGTAAGGGGAGGGATAGTGGGAGGAAGGGGAGGGATGGTGGGTAGTAAGGGGAGGGATAGTGGGAGGAAGGGGAGGGATGGTGGGTAGTAAGGGGAGGGATGGTGGGTGGTAAGGGGAGCGATAGTGGGAGGAAGGGGAGGGATGGTGGGTAGTAAGGGGAGGGATGGTGGGAGGAAGGGCAGGGATAGTGGGTGGTAAGGGGAGGGATGGTGGGAGGAAGGGCAGGGATGGTGGGTAGTAAGGGGAGGGATAGTGGGAGGGATGGTGGGTAGTAAGGGGAGGGATAGTGGGAGGGAGGAAGGGGAGGGATGGTGGGTGGTAAGGGGAGGGATAGTGGGAGGAAGGGGAGGGGTGGTGGGAGTAAGGGGAGGGATGGTGGGAGGAAGGGCAGGGATGGTGGGTAGTAAGGGGAGGGATAGTGGGAGGGATGGTGGGTAGTAAGGGGAGGGATAGTGGGAGGGAGGAAGGGGAGGGATGGTGGGTGGTAAGGGGAGGGATAGTGGGAGGAAGGGGAGGGATGGTGGGAGTAAGGGGAGGGATGGTGGGTGGGGATGGTGGGTGGTAAGGGGAGCGATAGTGGGAGGAAGGGGAGGGATGGTGGGTGGGGATGGTGGGTGGTAAGGGGAGCGATAGTGGGAGGAAGGGGAGGGATGGTGGGTAGTAAGGGGAGGGATGGTGGGTGGGGATGGTGGGTGGTAAGGGGAGCGATAGTGGGAGGAAGGGGAGGGATGGTGGGAGGAAGGGCAGTGATGGTGGGTGGTAAGGGGAGGGATGGTGGGAGGAAGGGCAGGGATGGTGGGTAGGGATGGTGGGTGGTAAGTGGAGGGATGGTGGGTAGGGATGGCCAGCGACCAACTATTGACGGTTTGCCACAGATGGCCACTCTTTGGTCACCGATGGCAGTGGTATCATGGGTTCCGCTAGTATCTATGGAAAGATGCTGCAATGGTTTTTTCCATGATGCAGAGCGCGTGGGGCTTAGTACCGCCCATGTAATGTCGCTGACCCCAATCCTCTTTCCTGTTTGGATGCTGCTTAGCTCCACCTCCCCATTGCACTGCTCAGTCCTGTTCCCTTCTCTTATTGACCCACCCCAGTAGATGCACTCTATCGGGGATTTATTACCATTGATGTAATGCACAGATGGCACCATCAATGGTGACCCCTTCGGTGGGCATCCCTATTACAAAGTATCTGGATTTAGGCTTGATCCTCATGCCCAATATCAGGAATTTAGGGGAGTTCTCCTGGCACCCAGAATAGAGGGCAACTCTACTGTGAAGTGTGAGGGGCAAAGGGCGTGACAATGCAATTCACTATAAATCACGGCAAACCACGGTGGGCCAGGGGCCTCGATGTTGCAAATCGTAGCTTCACACCTCCGCTCCTCCCGCTTGGATTGCCCCCTGGAAGGAACACAAAGGTTGCCAAGTAAAGCCTGGTTTGTATAGGGGAAAGCTGAGTACTAGGAGCCAATAAACTAACTGTCTAATTAGTTGGCAGTAATACAGGGGTAAGGGAGGGAGTGACACTGTGGACCAAGTACGGACGCTGTCAGGTTTCTTATTGCCCAGAACCCCCCCACTCACCAAACCCTTCAAGGCCCATTCTCCCACCCCCTTACCTCCAGCCTCCAGTGTCACAGAGGCTGCATGCCCCAGGCCATTCATACGCAGAATAGGACCCTCTCTCCCCACCAGGGAAGGCCTGAGAGGCTGCAGCAGCCGCGACCTCCACCCACATTTTACTATGCTGCGAAGGGGTGAAAACAAGATGCTGCGTCGTGTCCATAATCATTGTTTCAGGTTTTGCATTAGGTAAGCACAATCTTCCTGAACTGATATAATATACGGTACACCTACTGTACACTACACAGTTATCACCTGTCACCATCTAAAGACATCAGGTGCCGGACTTCATATCAAATCAAAACCTGGCAGAGCTGTCTCAGCAGCATTGTAGGCCCTGCGCAAAGCTCTACACACCCATTCATAGGAACCAATAAAGAGATTATCACTTACCCTTCCCACAGTCCTGCACCATCTCTCCACATGCTTCCATACAGTGACTGGCTGTCAGCCATCCACCAATCAGCATAATGTCAGCCACTCACTGTCTGGCTGCAGGCTGGGAGGCAGCTAGATAATGCTGCACTCTGATTGGTGGATAGCTCCAGCCATCCACCAATCAGCATGATGTCAGCCACTCACCGTCTGGCTGCAGGCTGGGGCCACCCAGAGAATGCTGCACTCTGATTGGTGGACAGCTTCAGCCATCCACCAATCAGCATGATGACAGCCACTCACTGTCTGGCTGCAGGCTGGGGCCAGCTAGAGAATGCTGCACTCTGATTGGTGGATAGCTCCATACATCCACCAATCAGCATAATGTCAGCCACTCACTGTCTGGCTGCAGGCTGGGAGGCAGCTAGATAATGCTGCACTCTGATTGGTGGATAGCTCAGCCATCCACCAATCAGCATGATGTCAGCCACTCACTGTCTGGCTGCAGGCTGGGGCCACCCAGAGAATGCTGCACTCTGATTGGTGGATAGCTCCAGCCATCCACCAATCAGCATGATGACAGTCACTCACTGTCTGGCTGCAGGCTGGGGCCAGCTAGAGAATGCTGCACTCTGATTGGTGGATAGCTCCAGCCATCTACCAATCAGCATGATGACAGTCACTCACTGTCTGGTTGCAGGCTGGAAGGCAGCTAGAGAATGCTGCATTCTGATTGGTGGACAGCTCCAGCCACCCACCAAGCAGCATGATGACAGCCACTCACTGTCTGGCTGCAGGCTGGGGCCAGCTAGAGAATGCTGCACTCTGATTGTGTGGCCACCACCCACCTCTTCTCGGAGGCCCCTAGAAGTGTGGGGCTCAGTGTGCCTATACGTTAAGATGGCCATGAAGTTTTCCTGCTCAGCATGAAGTGATGAACAGGACAATGGACACCGCGCCAGTGAAAGGCTTGTGCTGTGTATCCGGGGCCTCCAGACCCCCACTACCACTCTCAGGGCCCATCCCTGACCAAGGCCACTGACTGGATTCATTTGTTAATTATATTATCTAGTGATGAACGAACAGCTTAGGAGTGACAAAACCACACGGACCAATAAGAAGGCTGTGCTACCGCGCATAACCTGGCTCAAAGGGAACCAGGCCCCTCCCCCACCAAAGTCACGACTCCTAGACCCCATCTTGTACCGGCTGCATACTCCGTTCACCGGCTGACTGCATCAGAACCACCGTTTGTAATGATAGTTACAGATGTAAGTACAGACGGTGTATTATAATAGTAATATTAATGATATACAGTTTCTCTGTTACTGGCAGATGTACTAAGCGTTGGAGAGAGATAAAGTGCCAACCAATCAGCTCCTGTCATTCTTCTAGCACAGCCTGCAACATGGCAGTTAGGAGCTGATTGGCTGGTGCTTTATCTCGCTCCACTCTATGGGGTAAATTTACTAAGATTCGTATTTTCCCGTTTGAGGTCAAAGTTCAATCACGAATGACATCGAAAGTGTAAATATGCAACTTTTTGAATTGATTACGACTAATTTACTAAGCTGCCGTATTCTGCATTTTCGGGTTTTCCGATGTCGATGTCATTCGTTTTTTTAGGCAGTGTTTTACGTGAGTGACTTGTAAAACACTGCCGACTTTAATACAATGAATCTCGGCCGGATCTGAGAGATCCGTGCTGGGCTTCATTGTGCACCTTGTTAAAAAAAAAAATAAAGTTTAAATGTAAAAAAAAAATGCGTGGGGTCCCCCCTCCTAAGGCAAACCAGCCTCGGGCTCTTTGAGCCGATCCTGGTTGCAGAAATATGGGGGAAAAATGGACAGGGGTTCCCCCATATTTAAGCAACCAGCATCGGGCTCTGCGCCTGGTCCTGGTTCCAAAAATACGGGGGACAAAAAGAGTAGGGGTCCCCCATATTTTTGAAACCAGCACCGGGCTCCACTAGCTGGACAGATAATGCCACAGCCGGGGGTCACTTTTATATAGTGCCTTGCGGCCGTGGCATCAAATATCCAACTAGTCACCCCTGGCCGGGGTACCCTGGGGGAGTGGGGACCCCTTCAATCAAGGGGTCCCCCCCCCAGCCACCCAAGGGCCAGGGGTGAAGCCCGAGGCTGTCCCCCCCCATCCAATGGGCTGCGGATGGGGGGCTGATAGCCTTTGAGAAAAGTGATTGATATTGTTTTTAGTAGCAGTACTACAAGGCCCAGCAAGCCTCCCCCGCAAGTTGGTACTTGGAGAACCACAAGTACCAGCATGCGGCGGAAAAATGGGCCCGCTGGTACCTGTAGTACTACTACTAAAAAAATACCCCAATAAAGACATTACACACACACCTTGAAAGTATAACTTTAATACATCCATCCACACCTCCATATACACATACTTACCTTATGTTCACACGAGGGTCGGTCCTCTTCTCCAGTAGAATCCATGGTGTACCTGTTGAAAAAATTATACTCGCATAATCCATGGTTGAAGGCTCCTCTGCTTGTAATCCTTTTGTAATCCACGTACTTGAAAAAATAAAAAAACGGATACCCGACCTCGCACTGAAAGGGGCCCCATCTTTTCACATGGGCCCCCTTTCCCCGAATGCCAGAAACCCACTCTGACTGATGTCTATGTGGGTTTCTTCAGCCAATCAGGGAGCTCCACGTTGTGGCACCCTCCTGATCGGCTGTGTGCTCCTGTACTGTATGACAGGCGGCACACGGCAGTGTTACAATGTAGCGCCTATGCGCTCCATTGTAACCAATGGTGGGAACTTTCAGGTCAGCGGTGAGGTCACTTTCGGTCAACCGCTGACCTGAAAGTTCACACCATTGGTTACAATGGAGCGCATAGGCGCTACATTGTAACACTGCCGTGTGCCGCCTGTCAGACAGTACAGGAGCACACAGCCGATCAGGAGGGTGCCACAACGTGGCACTCCCTGATTGGCTGAAGAAACCCACTTAGACATCAGTCAGAGTGGGTTTCTGGCATTCGGGGAAAGGGGGCCCATGTGAAAACATGGGTCCCCTTTCAGTTCGTGGTCGGGTATCCGTTTTTTTATTTTTTCAAGTACGTGGATTACAAAAGGATTTACCGAGGAGCCTTCAACCATGGATTATGTGAGTATAATTTTTTCTACAGGTACACCATGGATTCTACTGGAGAAGAGGACCGACCTGCATGGGAACATAAGGTAAGTATGTGTAGATGGAGGTGTGGATGGATGTATTAAAGTTATACTTTCAAGGTGTGTGTGTAATGTCTTTATTGGTTTTTTTTTTTTAGTAGTAGTACTACAGGTACCAGCGGGCCCATTTTTCCGCCGCATCCTGGTACTTGTGGTTCTCCAAGTACCAGCTTGCGGGGGAGGCTTGCTGGGCCTTGTAGTACTGCTACTAAAAACAATATCAATCACTTTTCTCAAAGGCTATCAGCCCCCCATCCGCAGCCCATTGGATGGGGGAGACAGCCTCGGGCTTCACCCCTGGCCCTTGGGTGGCTGGGGGGGGGGGACCCCTTGATTGAAGGGGTCCCCACTCCCCCAGGGTACCCCGGCCAGGGGTGACTAGTTGGATATTTGATGCCACGGCCACAAGGCACTGTATAAAAGTGACCCCCGGCTGTGGCATTATCTGTCCAGCTAGTGGAGCCCGGTGCTGGTTTCAAAAATACGGGGGACCCCTACTCTTTTTGTCCCCCATATTTTTGGAACCAGGACCAGGCGCAGAGCCCGATGCTGGTTGCTTAAATATGGGGGAACCCCTGTCCATTTTTTCCCCATATTTCTGCAACCAGGATCGGCTCAAAGAGCCCGAGGCTGTTTTGCCTTAGGAGGGGGGACCCCACGCAATTTTTTTTCAGAAAATTTATAACATTCCCCCCCCCCTTATCACTGAAAAACATGCACGGATCTCATGGATCCGTGCATGCCTATACAAACACGGGATAAAAAAGCAGGTCTGGGTTTTTTTAGCACTTTTTCACGATTTGTATTTTATCACGGCAGTGTTTGGCTATTGTCGGCAGTGTTTGTGTTTTGCACTTTTTAGTAAATTCCCGATTTCTAGCAAATTGCAGGCGTATTTTACCGATGGTGTATTGATTCGTGATTTTTTCCTAGGACTTCCAAAATATTACGAATGCCCTCATCACTGCCGTGATTTTTGCTTAGTAAATTACCGAGATGACACTTTGAAGAAAAAACGGCATCTCGGTCAAAATCGGGACCTTAGTAAATATACCCCTATGTCTCTCTAAGGTTTAGTACATCTGCCCCTTAATGAGCAGTAGAGGGAATACTGGTGGCTGGTGGTAGAGGTGTCTGTGTCCTGTGTTCCTCACGTTATCCCAGTGCTATGAGGAGACGGCTTTCCAGTAAGGAAACACTTTATCCCATAAGACAGAACGACGGGAGGGAAACTGCAGAGCAATTGTGTGTAAGGATTGTCAGCGATATTCTCTTTCCATTACCTAGAACGCCCTGACTGAAGAAGAAATCGCTGAGATAACGATATAAGGGACACGTGAGGACAGACAGTGGGGTATATTTACTAAGGTCCCGATTTTGACCGAGATGGTGTTTTTTCTTCAAAGTGTCATCTCGGGAATTTACTAAACTCAAATCTCGGCAGTGATGAGGGCATTTGTATTTTTTTGGAACTCAAAGAAAAAAATTACGAATGAATACACCATCGGTCAAATACGCCTGTAATTTGGTAGAACTCGGTAATTTACTAAAAAGTGTAATTCACAAACACTGCCGGCAATAACCAAACACTGCCGTGAAAAAATACAAATCGCAAAATAGTGCTAAAATAAAACAGACCTGCTTTTTTTTACCGTGTTCTGATAGGCATGCACGGATCCATGAGATCCGTGCATGTTTATCAGTGGGAAGGGGTGGGAAAGTGTTAAATTTGTTGCTAAAAAATGCGTAGGGTCCTCCCTCCTAAGCAAAACCAGCCTCGGGCTCTTTGAGCCGGTCCTGGTTGAAAAAATATGGGAAAAAAGTGACAGGGGTTCCCCCATATTTAAGCAACCAGCACCGGGCTCTGCGCCTGGTCCTGGTTCCGAAAATACGGGGGACAAAAAGCGTAGGGGTCCCCCGTATTTCTGAAACCAGCACCGGGCTCCACTAGCCAGATACATAATGCCACAGCCGGGGTACACTTTTATATTGGTCCCTGCGGCCCTGGCATTACATACCCAACTAGTCACCCCCGGCCGGGTTACCCTGGAGGAGTGGGGACCCCTTAAATCAAGGGGTCCCGCTCCAGCCACCCAAGGGCCAGGGGTGAAGCCCGAGGCTGTCCCCCCATCCAAGGGCTGCGGATGGGAGGCTGATAGCCTTTTTGTCAAAATTTGAATATTGTTTTTAGTAGCAGTACTACAAGTTCCAGCAAGCTTCCCCCACAAGCTGGTACTTGGAGAACCACAGGTACCAGCATGCGGAGGAAAACCGGGCCCGCTGGTACCTGTAGTACTACTACTAAAAAAATACCCCAATAAAAACAGGAGACACACACCTTGAAAGTAAAAGTTTATTACATACATCCACACCTCCAAACATACATACTTACCTATGTTCACACGAGGGTCGGTCCTCTTCTCCATGTAGAATCCATGGGGTACCTGTTGGAAAAATTATACTCACATAATCCAGTGTAGATCGGTCCTCTTCTGTTCTATTTGTAATCCACGTACTTTGCAAAATAAAAAAACGGACACCCGACCACGCACTGAAAGGGGCCCCATGTTTTCAATGGGACCCCTTTCCCCAACTGCCAGGAACCCCCCCTGACTTCTGTCTAAGAGGGTTCCTTCAGCCAATCAGGGAGCGCCACGTCGTGGCACCCTCCTGATTGGCTGTGTGCTCCTGTAGTGTCTGTCAAGCAGCACACGGCAGTGATACAATGTCTGTCAAGCAGCACACGGCAGTGATACAATGTAGCGCCTATGCGCTCCATTGTAACCAATGGTGGGAACTTTGAGGTCAGCGGTGAGGTTATTTTCGGTCAATCAATTGGGGGCAGTCGTCCGGTTCTCCTCATATCCGTAGCCTAGCTGGACAAGGCAGACTTTTATCTATCAGCAAAGGTCGGGAAGGTAGTATCCCCTGTTAGCCGTTTTGTGGTCGGGGATACACTGGTGCTGATTAGATAAGCGTCTGCTCCGCTTGGTTTGAAGGGATGCTGGTGGGATCCGGAAGGTAAGAACGTAAAGCTATTTTTAAAGTCTGTGAATTTCTGAATACAAGCATACACCTGTACTCTGCATATCTGATTAAATTGTTGCAAAAACAAGGTTCAAATGAGTCATATTGTGTTTGATTCAGATTGGATTGCTTAAATGTTTAAGTAGGTTTAAAAGTATATTTAAAAGTTGCTGCAAAAGCCTTGATATAGTGTTGTTTTTTTTAACTCAGGCCTAAAATAACTTCAGGGGCTTGCATGGTGATTTTTTTTTTTGTGACAAAGGAAGCCGCATGGTCTGTCCTCCATTTTGTGTAACCCTCACGGATGTGGAAGGGGGAGGACCAGCGGCCATTTTGGGAAGGTCATTTTTTTCTAAATGGCTGATTTTCAGTCTGCTCAGGAATAATCAGACGTCCTTGGTCAAAAAGAAATCACCATTTATGAGTTACCAATGCATTTATTTAACCCATGACATAGTCAATTACAAATAGATTCAGATGGGGCTTAATAAAAGTTAATAGTAAGATGAATACGTGATGTAAGAACCACATACAGATAAACAAAGTTTTTTTTGTTTTTTTTTACCTCTAGGACTCAGTTAAACTCTGCTTGTTGTAAGATAGTCATTGAAATGCAAATTAACCTGTGTGGCTGCTTTTTCCTGGCAGTGAAAAACCACCTTCACAGACAGTCAAAAGCACATTCATATGCAAATTTGAAGCACTTAATGAGTAAATGAGTCTCAGGAGACCAGTGAATAGTACATAGATATAATATTATAATTATGTGTGTGTGTTTATATCAATGTATGTTCTGCAAGATAGCTATCCAATATGAATCATACTATTGGAAGCATTGATTACTAGATTCATTCAGACCTGTATTTTGTGTATTTTGCATATCTACCCGCTTGTTTGCCATTAGCATTGATTACATGCTGAGAAATTTGTTGCTATTTAGTTAAAAGTAAAGAGTAATATTTAAGGGAGTAAGTGTAAAACACACACGCAGCCTGACCCAGTTATAAAGGTTTATACAGGAGATACTGTGTGGTGCTTGGTAAGCGATTATAGTTAAATATCGTTTGCATTTATAGAAGCGTGTTATTTGTGTTACTGCGGACGTATCCGGCCTTTGTATACGTGTCTCAGACCACGTGCGAGATTGCGTACGCAACGCAGAGGCCTACACACGTGGCGTATATTACGCAACGTGCGTACAGATACGCCCACTAAATACAAATCACATGATAACATTGTTTTAGTTTAAGTAGATACGGTAGCCACGAGATAATAGCACAAATTCGTTCAGTTTCCAAAATTTTAGTTTAAAAGATCCTCCTCTTGTTGCATCACCTCTGGGATTAGCCTGTTTTACCTGAATGAAAGTAATTTTCTGTACAGAAAAATCAAAGTGCATATGAGTGAGCAGGAGTGAGTGTGAAAATAAAGGTTTTTTTTGTGAACCCATAATTCGGTGTTAATGTCGATTTGATTACCTTATAATATTCACTATATGGGTAAGAGACTTAATACGCAATTGGCGTATGGGGTACCGTAAGGGTACGCACTTAGCGTAGCATACGCTCGGCCGTGATCGAGGCGCACATGCGGCACGCTCGCTCACAGCTTACACTTGGTGTCGAGCACGCTATAGGCGAGCGACTACCGTAATGCTACGCTACCAGCGTAGCGGACGCTCGGGACCACGAGGAGATCACGAGCGGCGCAGACGCTCACAAGATGATAATCAGTAAACCTTGAATGTAACACACAGAAAGGATACTCTTATGTTGTAAACCTTGTTCTGAAACACTGTAGCGATATAACGCTGCTTAACCTGATTAACACTAAAGCTGTTTGAGCGATCGAGACGCTCCTATTACCCACTGCAATGTAATGAACACACGATACCGTGCTAAGGATCCAACACCTTTACTAACAAGCTTTTAAGTTATATCGAAAAAGGTAAACAGTTCACAAGTCATACACTACAGACTAACATATAATTCTAACAGATTATCTAGACAGAAATATACAATAGTAAACAATCGCTAATACAAATACATAGACTAAGAATGAATGGCTAACATTACATGGGTAACAAAGTGGCCACAGAGAAACATACCATACGGGGAACACTCGCAGGCGCAACCGGAATCCAGTCCTCCAATTATCAGCGATAACTGTTGAAGAGAGAGAGTACTGGCCGGTCTGGGGACAGTGACCCTTATATACACAACATACAGTGTACTTCAAAGGGCCCTACAACCTTATTGTTCATTGGACACAGGAATGTCTCTCTGCACTATAACAAAAGGTCATAGGTGGATTTGAACAGGTGGGCTGTGACTATTTCAAACAGCTCAGGTGGGAGGGAATCTCCGGATTCCCGCCGCATGGATAATGAACTGCAAATATAGGATATGTCCAGAAATTACTAATGGCCATAACTATACGCAGGAGCGTTTAATCTATACCTAACCAACACCGGATTGTTGCTATTAAAATACTCTTCGGTTAGGTACCAGACACCACTGTTCAACCTTAGACAGACCCTTTGTATCACGAAAAGAGGGATTCCCATGTCCATGAGCAAGTCACTTTAACCAAACTTACAGTTATTACTAAGGGGAACATTACCTATAAAACCTGCTATGTGGATTTATTAAGGAGCGATTGAGTCGCTCGCTAGACGCGCACAAACTCTACCGTGAGTGCACATACCATGCGCTCGAGCGCACGCCCGTAGAGGCGCCGTCACGCATTTGCGAGTATGTGCACGCACGCCAGTGAAAGTGCATGTGCAGCGGGCAAGCGCACGAGTTGAATATATGGCAACGTGCAGCGTGATATTTTTCTGACTTTGACATCGGAATCCCGTCGGAGACCACATCAGGTGAGTGGACACTTGGTGGCGTGGGAGTGGCTTTCTCACGTTAACATTGTATAAGGTATAAAGGAGCAATTAGCAATCAGCAGACCAGAAGGTCGGCGAAGTCAGAAATCCGTTAAAGGCACCTAGCGAAGTTCTGAAAACCCTGACTTGAGAAAGGTCAGAGGTAGTGAGCGCAGCCCCGGGGGTTTGCGTAGTACCCATATAGGCCCGTTTTGAGAATACGCTCCGGCTGAGGTTTCGCAGCCCAAACAATCGATTCCGTTGGTCGTGCAGCGGATAAGTAATAGTTACTTATACGCAGTGCGACTGGACCGCACACTACTGTGTACATTAGTTAGTTCACCTTGATACCCACTAAATTTGCTGCGGGATCATAGACGCTAATTGTACAGGTAAACGTGATTTGTGTAGGTTTTTTTTTATTTTAAGGGAGTTTCGCTGTTCACTCAGGAAATCTCCAACAACTGATATTTACTGGGAGGGGTAGCATACTCCCACACGCTCTCAGTAAATAGAGGTTATAAAAGATCCCGAGGTTGGGTACTACCGGCACTGGAAACAGGATACGGACACAGGGTTGGTATATAGGCCAATAGGGGCGTGAGTGGGTGAAAGCGCTCGGAGAACTTTCACCGTCGCCTTACCACTGAGTAAGTTGGTTTTTGTAAGGGTTCGCTGAGAAGGCAATACCTGCAAAGAATGGGGGCCAGTTGCTCAAGTAGGGGACGATCAACAAGGGTTCACGTTGATATTTGTCGGCCCAAAGGGTCGGCGAGGTACATAATGTGTGAGAAATATGGATCACACGCAGAGGTCTTGTGCAATGAGTGGGAACGTATGACTGTGAACGATGGGGAGAAGTTTCCCAGGGTAGGCAGTTTTAGTCCTGAGGTGTTGCAAAATTTAAGGAGAAGGATATGTCTGATAAAATCCGGAAAGCAACGGATTAGACATTATGATTATTTACAGTTATGGCAACAGGAAGGTGAGATACAAAGGGAATTAGCTTACACAGCTGGTTCCAACCCTAGCAGGAAACTGATGGCAACTGGAGAGACAATGACTACAGAGAATGGCATACTGGGATATGATGATAATAGTGCACTTAATAAATGTATTAATGACAATAAGAGTAAACATAATAAATGTGTTAATGACGATAGGAGTAAAACTGATAAATGTACAGAGTCTAACCCGTGCAAGTTGCACCCCATGTAAAACTTCCCTCAGGATTACAAGCAAGAAAGTGAGCCCAGCACGATGTCGGCACTTTCTCCAGCAGCCACCATACAAGACACCCAGGTGGGCACGGCCCAATCGGTAAAGGCAGTAGTAAAGCCCCCTAACGGAGGGTCAGGTGAGGTCGTGTCCACAGGTAAGTATGGTATTGTACATTATGCACAGACAATTGCACCTCACACTGTAGAGTCATCATAGAGAGGTAGCTGTGTCCGTTTAAAAGAAACGCTGAGAACCAGAGTACAAACCACTCAACCTAACTGGAGAGGTATCTCGGTGGCTGCATTAAGGGAGTCCGCTATCGAACATGACCATAATATCCAAAGAACCAGGGAAGCACAGGGAGAGCGGTTGATGGTGATGAGCATCCAAGCACTGGAAGAGGCATCAACTCGACCAAAACCCCCAGCCCCTGGCACATGGAGGAAGCCAAGGGTTTATCTTTGTAAAGGAGAAGGGCATTATGCCAGCAACTGTAACAGCCCACATAAAGTCAGACCTCCTAGACAAGAACACGAGCAAAGTTATGACACACGTAATTGTAATCAGGGATCATATAGGAAAAATTTTGGGCCGCACCTATAGTCTGCAGCCAGTGAAGTTGATTGTTAGCCTTGATAGTAAGCCTGAGGTTACAGTCTGTGTAATTGGTAGGTCATTCCTTGTAGACACAAGGGCGGCCAGGTAAACTCTGTGATTTATCTTTAAATGTTTCCTCTTCATCTCTGACGTTCACCAGCAGAACTACAGCTCAAACGTCACATGTCTACTTGGACTTTTCAGAGGTCTGCCCAACCCCAGTATATCTTACCAGCATCATTGTGCCTGGCCACGCACAGAGGGTGGAGAGTGGAAATACTGGTGGGGGAGACTGTGCAGAGATACCGATAGACATGTTGGTGTGACAGCCTGATGGTGAACGGAAATCTGACAATTTTTCTCTTTTTCTATTGTTCTCTCTCTTTTTGTTCTTTCATGTTTTACGGATGGTATGTCATACAACAGTTAAACAAATGGTAATGCAAGATTTATGCTCCTTACAGAAAGATCGCTGATTCGGATAGAATAAAGTATCACTGGAGTGTTCGTTTTGGGAAGACTGAGAGGCAGCACTGTTGAGACGACATCTGAGCAAGAAGAACAACAAGACTAGAGGCGGTTATCGTACCAATTTTCTTTCCCTCCTAAGTATTTTCTTTTCCCCCATTACCACTCTTTCTTTCTCCTCCTGCAAGATGAACTTGCCCCAAGAGACTGCATTCCGTGTTTTCCTGTTGACCCTGTTGTTGACCAGAGCAGTCTATTTCGGTGAGAGTACCAGAGAGGTCGAGAAAGGATCTAGAATGGGTTCTGATGACCAGGATGGATTCGTAGAATTCCAAGAGCAACACAATCACCGAGCAAAGGCGAGTATCAGAAAACGATCTGGTAGCCATGACACTAAGAGACATTGCGAAGGATTGTCAGCTGAAGAGAATTGTATCTGTAGGAATTGTGAAAACATAGTTGAGGACGGGTGCATCCAGAGATGTCAGTCCAGCCTTAATATCAACATGGACCGTCATCCATTGAGTGACTATCACTCATTAGTGGGTAAGGTTTTAAACCAAACGGAATGCTGGGTGTGCTCACAAGTACCTCAAGGTCATAGAAAGTCAGGACTAGTGCCATACGCTTTAATGATAGATGAGGTGCTTGAATTAAGGGGTGGGAGACCGGTGGACAAGCAATTTAATATTTCTAGGCCTCCTAGTTTAAAGCTCCACCAATATCATGTGGATAGGTCCTTAATATGTTTTAACATTTCCAATCCCCGAAAGCCGGGAAATTGGGAAGTGACATGGAACAACCAAACCATGACATTCTCACACAGAGCCGATAGAATGCCCATAGACTCAGAGCTTATACGCCAAATAGCCAACGGTGGGAGATATTTTCAGTATAGGTACACTCTAGGAAGTAGGACCATGCGAGTTGGAGACGTATCACCAGGATACTGTGCGCATATCATACAGCCTGATACGTGTACTAGACAAATGAGAGAGTTAGGGATAGGATTCTTCACCTGGAAGGTTTGTAATATGGTGATGTCATATTCTGTCCCATATGTCCTCCCCGATGATGCATATTACATATGTGGGAGGAAGGCGTATAAGTGGCTTGCCCCAAACTCAGAGGGATTTTGTTACATTGGAAGAGTGTTGCCAGAAGTAATGACCATTACCCATGAAAAGATGAAAGACGTTCACCGCAATGCTCAAGCTCCTTACACTCACACTCATTACGAACACATTGTTAAGAGACACCTTATAGATAGGACAGAGCACGCAGCCTCTGATTTGATCCACGAATCCACCGGGATTCAACTCCTACTCGCGCTAGATATCACCTGTACTGCCAGAGGAGTTATAAATTTTAGGTATATAACTGCGCTAGAGAACCTGATAGACAATATCACCGAGATGTATGATGACACCTTCAGGTATACTGGGAGAGAATTGCAAGCTTACAAAACGGAACTGATCCAGCACAGGATGGTTCTAAATTACATCACAGCGGTGACAGGCGGGTATTGTGTCACCCTAGCAACTCAGTATGGCGTGAAGTGCTGTACATATATCACAAACAGCACCGATGACCCAACCGAGGTCATAGATCAAAAGATGGAGGATATCTTGCAATTGAAGTGGGAGTTCCGAAGGAGACACAACCTTACCCTTACTGCTGTGAGTAATGAACTGACCGGCTGGGTATCAGGGTTGAACCCACGCAATTGGTTCTCAGGTTTAGGAGAATGGGCTCAAAATGTTATCGTGAATGTAGGGAAATTTCTTCTTTGTATCCTAGGAGTTGTCATAATGATTGGTTTGATATTTAGATGTGTTCGGATTTTAATGAATTGCAAGCGCAGTACCAAATTGATGAGTTTGAGGAGTGAGGGCATTGTTACAACAACTGGTTTAATTTATGACCCATCAATCGAGACAATGCTGTGATAAGACGTGATTCCACGGTCCGTTTCTTTCACCCGTTTCTCCTTTGTTTTCCTCCAAGGTAAAAAAGACATCCACCCGGAAGAAGATTTTGATGACCTTTTATACAGACCATTGATGAACTTTTTCACAGACATTTGATGAACTTTTAGAGACTTTAACTTTCTATGGACACTTGAAAAACTTTGCTTGCCACTTACAGCAAAGATACCGCAATCCGGACAAGACATCAACAAGACTTCAACAGACATCCAAGGACAATCACATACATTATCATAAGAATGCATTTATAACGCATGTTTCTTATCTTCATCTCTACGATCCTCAGGTAGTGACACACATAGTCGACAGGTAATATAGGTACATATATTAGCACTCACATATTTTCCCCCTTCATGTATCATCAACTAATGTGCACCCCATTTGTTGGAACTAAAAGCCGAAAAGAGCTCGGTAGAGTTTGTTAGCCCACTTACAGACCCTTAATACGGGATAAGAAGGATTCAATGTATACTTCGCAATACCTCGAAGCTTGTACGGCACGATGATACATGACCCCTCAGACATGAATTTCATACATACATGCTTTTACTATCCCACTAGGTCATACATTTCCCACCTTCTCCTCTCCTCCCTACACCCAATCATATATAGGTATTTCACGGTAATATATATTTTTCTGCTTGGTTGTTTAGATAAGTGGCAGTTATTGTTGACTGCCAAAGGGTGGACTGTCAAAGTCGAAAAATATCATGATGCATATGCCTTGTACTAACCCCTCAGGCACACGTGCGCTGCTCGTGCACCCACTCCCCCGTACGTGCACATACCCGCAAGTTGCGTAGGGGACGCTACAGCGTCTCGTGGGCATGAGATGTGTATTTACAGCGGAGTTTGTGAGCGTCTAGCGTGCGACTCGATCGTAGCATATTTAACCCATATAGTGTGTTTTGTAGTGAATATTCCCCTAGACAATGTCAGCGAGTATGTTTAGTTTAAACTGTTCCTGGACAGAAAGATTCCTCTTTACATGATAGGAAGGGTCAGACAAAGGTTGAAAGGTGGTGTCTAGTATCCAGCTGTAGGGTATTTTAAGGGCAACATTCCGATGCCAGTTAGGAAAGGATCGCTCGCTCCTGCATATAGATATGTACAAATGTAGTTTATGAACATTAACTGTATTTGCTGTAAATTACACATGCGGCGGGAATCCTGAGGATACCTCCCACCAGAGCAGTTGGGGAAAGACACAGCCCACCTGTTCAAATCCACCTATGACCTTTGCTATAATGTGGAGACACATTCCTGTGTCCAATGAACAATGAGATACAAGGTACCATTGTATTGTGAATGTATGTTGTGCTATATAAAGACCACCATTGCCTGGCCAGCCTCACTCTCTCAGAAGGCTTTCTCTCTGAATGCTGAGGGCTGGATCCAGGACGCGCTTGCGAATCATCCCCACGTATGTATATTTCTCTGTAGCCATTTTGTTATCCATTCTGTTCGCCATTCGTTTCAATTTGTTCACTCTTGTTTGTTATTGTTCATATTATTCTCTGTTATTGTGTTAGATTTTGATGTTAGTTTGTAGTGTATAACTTGTATTGTGTTTTTCCCCTTTTCTCTAAACCATCGACGGCGGTGTTAGAACTGCTGTGGTTTTTAAATCAAAACCAGGTCTTGTGTTTTCACTTCTTACTAAGGGTTTTCTTAGCGTCACAATCGCTCTAACAGCATACACATTGTTAAGGGTTTTCAGCGTTACATCATTGTAGTATTAGATTACTAAGGTTTAGAGTATAAGCATATTCTTACTGTGTGTTATTAATAAGGTTTACTGTGTATCATTCTGTGAGCGTCTGCGCCGCTCGTGTCTCACTCTCACGGCGCAGCGTCCGCTACGCCAATAGCGTAGCAGTACAGTACTCGGTACGCCTATAGCGTGCTTGGTACGAAGCGTGAAACCGTGAGCGTACGCATCGCTCGTGCGTCGCGCCCACGGCTTAGCGTCTGTTACTCTAAGTGCGTACCCCTACGGTACTCAGTACGCAAATAGCGTACTTAGTCCGTAATAGTAAATAGCTTATGTTTAAAGGTAATATTTGACATTATCACTCTGCTGCTGTAATGTGTTAAAACTAAAAGGGGGACTGCTGCCTTAATGTGTAAAAATGGGGACTCTGCTGCTGTAATGTGTAAAAAGGGGACTCTGCCTGTCGTAATGTTTAAGAAGGGGGACTCTGCTGCCGTAATGTGTAATAATGGGGACTGCTGCCTTAATGTGTAAAATTGGGGACTGCTGCCTTAATGTGTGAAAATGGGGACTCTGCTGCTGTATTGTGTAAAAAGGGGGACTCTGTCTGCCGAAATGTGTAAAAGGTGGACGCTGTCTGCCGTAATGTGTAAAAAGGGACCATGCTGTCATAATGTGTAAAAAAAGAGGACTCTGCTGCTGTAATGTTTAAAAAGGGGGACTCTGCCTGTCGTAATGTTTAAGAAGGGGTGCTCTGCTTGTCGTAATGCGTAAAAAGAGGACTCTGCTGCTGTATTGTGTAAAAAGGGGGTCTGCTGCCTTAATGTGTAAAAATGAGGAATCTGCTGCAGTAATGTGTAAAAAGGGACCATGCTGCCGTAATGTGTAAAAAAAGAGGACTCTGCCTGTCGTAATGTTTAAAAAGGGGGACTCTGCTTGTCGTAATGTTTAATAAGGGGGACTCTGTCTGCCGAAATGTGTAAAAAGTGGACACTGTCTGCGTAATGTGTAAAAAGGGACCATGCTGTCGTAATGTGTAAAAAAAGAAGACTCTGCTGCTGTAATGTGTAAAAAGGGGGACTCTGCCTGTCATAATATTTAAGAAGGGAGACTCTACTTGACGTAATGTGTAAAAAGAGGACTCTGCTGCTGTAATGTTAAAAAGAGGACTCTGCTGCTGTAATGTGTAAAAAGGGGACTCTGCCTGTCGTAATGTTTAAGAATGGGGACTCTGATGCCGTAATGGGTAAAGAGGGGACTGTGCTGAAGTAAGTAACATGTAAAGAGGGGACACTGCTGCTGTAACGTGTAAAAAGGGGGACTCTGCTGCCGTAATGTGTAAAAAGGGGGACTCTGGTACTGTAACATGTAAAAAGGGGGACTCTACCTGCCGCAATGTGTAAAAGGGGGTTCTGCCTGTCGTAATGTGTAAAAGAGGACTCTACCTGCAGTAATGTGTAATAGGGGGCTCTGCCTGTCGTAATGTGTAAAAGGGGGCTTTGCCTGTTGTAATGTGTAAAAGGGGGCTCTGCCTGTCGTAATGTGTAAAAGGGGGACTCTACCTGCAGTAATGTGTAAAAGGGGGCTCTGCCTGTCGTAATGTGTAAAAGGGGGCTCTGCCTGTCGTAATGTGTAAAAGGGGGCTCTGCCTGTCGTAATGTGTAAAAGGGGACTCTACCTGCAGTAATGTGTGACAGGGGCTCTACATGGCATAATGTGTAAAATGGGGCTCTACCTGGTGTAATGTGTGTGAGTGGTGCTACTGTGCGGCATAATTTCAATAATGGAGACTACTGTGCTGCGTAATAGGACTTGGTATTATTTTGTGGCCACACCCCTTCCCCGTGAATCCACTCCCCTATAGTTTTTCCGCACACCGACGGTGCACACTGGCCCTGTTTTAAATATGGGGGGGTGCGTCGATGCTGGTTCTTGCACACAGCGCTAAAATGTTACGGCACGGCTGGGTACAATGAAGCACAGGATGAAACTGCTCTGAGGACACAGAAACCTGTACGTGTTACTGGAGCTCCCCCTAGTGGCCAATCACAGAACCGTCCCATTTCCAACAGTTGCCTCAGAGTTTTGGGCCATTATATCATTGCAGCAATGTCTGCAGCTGCTGGAAACACTTTTAAGGAGTTTGGGAAAAATGTTTATTTATTTTTTGGATGATAAAATCAGATTAAGATATTTGTTAAATTAAGAAACTCGGAATCATTTGCGTGTGATAAGTGGTTTTATTGCATTAGTGTGAGTGAAATGGAAAGTTTTACAACATTTCTTTACAGTTATGAAACTCTCAGACATTGTTCCAGTTCTGTCATTGGCTGATTTATAAAGACGATGCTGAGACGTTCCTTGTGGTGGAAGGTGCGCCTGGGAGAGGAGCTAACACTTACCGGCTGTCCTGATGTCACCGGGACTCTCACCATTTACTAACGCTTCATGTGTAAACTGTACACTGCCAACACGGTGATAACTAACATGCGGTGTTGGCTGCATACTCGCTGGACAACACTCTGCCGACAAACTCACATGCCGACACTGACTGTTGGGAAATGAGCACATCCCAGGGGACTGATGGCGCTATACGCTGCGGATGACATTGTCGTGGCCCCTCCTCCCATGGGGCGATGCTCCATATGGCAGCACTGCAGAGTAGAACTCGTTCCTCCAATGCCGCGTGCACTGGGGTGTGATGTGCGATTGGTGGGGGAAGGATCTGGCTGCGGCCTTGGTATGATGTCATCGATGTTTGTCATCTCCAGGCATGACCATGAAGCGTGGATGTTTTTATGTATATACTCACATATATAGTACCAGCCAATCAGCCTCACGCACAGCCTGTAACATGACAGTTAGGAGCTGATTGGTTGGTATTTTATCTCTGTCCACGTTATCTCTCTCCAAGGCTTGGTACATCTCCCCACCTGCATTACTTCTAGTCTCCATGCCTCCTGATACATACTAACAAATAACAACACGGGGTATTTCTTCTCCTGCCGCGCTGGAACAATGCCTCCTTTACCCAGCGTTGTGTCTGCGCGGCCTAGGATCCCTGCGATCCGTCAGCCGTGCAGAGACCCGTCCAGCCGGCATCTCTTGCCTCTCAGTGGTTTGCAGCGGAGCGTCTGACTGTGTGCTTAGCATGTCCACTAGGACAGGAGGAAAGGAGCCAAGACGGATCATCCACATGCTGAGACTTCATCCGAAAGCCATTAGGCATATGGCTCTGGTTAGCGGCACACATGAAGGCCAGCACAGGAGAAGTGTGCATAACACGCTCACTGAGTGACATGCCTCATAATAAACGCTCTACCTGCTGAGTGCTCCCTTCACTACATCAACTGCTGCAAGTGGCACGGAAACATCGCCTTCACGTCACGCAGCAAAGGAGCATACTGCTGGACAAAAGGCACGGAAACATCGCCTTCACGTCACGCAGCAAAGGAGCATACTGCTGGACAAAAGGCACGGAAACATCGCCTTCACGTCACGCAGCAAAGGAGCATACTGCTGTACAAAAGACACGGAAACATCGCCTTCACGTCACGCAGCAAAGGAGCATACTGCTGGACAAAAGGCACGGAAACATCGCCTTCACGTCACGCAGCAAAGGAGCATACTGCTGTACAAAAGGCACGGAAACATCGCCTTCACGTCACGCAGCAAAGGAGCATACTGCTGGACAAAAGGCACGGAAACATCGCCTTCACGTCACGCAGCAAAGGAGCATACTGCTGGACAAAAGGCACGGAAACATCGCCTTCACGTCACGCAGCAAAGGAGCATACTGCTGGACAAAAGACACGGAAACATCGCCTTCACGTCACGCAGCAAAGGAGCATACTGCTGGACAAAAGACACGGAAACATCGCCTTCACGTCACGCAGCAAAGGAGCATACTGCTGGACAAAAGGCACAGAAACATCGCCTTCACGTCACGCAGCAAAGGAGCATACTGCTGGACAAAAGACACGGAAACATCGCCTTCACGTCACGCAGCAAAGGAGCATACTGCCGGATAAAGAAGGGGCAGACTAGATGGGCCAAGTGGTTCTTATCTGCCGTCACATTCTATGTGTCTATGGTATACTGGGGCGCAACTCTCTGGGACCCATAGGTCACGACCGCCGTAGCCCATAGATGGAACATTGCAGGCCTCACTCTCTGCACAGCAGAGACCAACGGCGGAGCGACATATAGTGCGACGCGCCATACTCATTTATTGTAAACAGCAAAAGCAATCGTTAGGATCAATAACGCCTGCTGTGGGTGTTTCGGCGTTCTGGAGCCCAGCGCAGGAGATCAGGGTGTTGGTGGGAATACAGAGGCTGATTTCAGCGCGAACCGTGCGTGATATCGCCCTGTGCACGGCCGGTGGCTGAACATGCGCTAGTGCGGGTTATGCAGAGCCAGTCGCATTTCCACTCATTGCGGACATGTGTATGGAAATGCGCGTTACGTAGTGTTGTGTGTGCGTATAATTAGCGCATCCTCCGCCACAAAACCTTTACGTCGACCTCATCCATGTCCATTCCACTCCTCCTACGGCTCCAAACCACAGCAAACTGGTACTGTATAAGGGGGCTACTGGCCAGGTAATCCAACCAGCCCCCCTTCCCCAGCAAAGCCTATGGACTGCTATTCCCAAAATTCCTGGAGAGGAATGCCAATGTCCCTGGGTCCGTATTCTAACCACGGTCCTGGCAAGCAGGTATTCCGGCACAACGGCAATATAACCTCAGAATGCAGCCGGATACAGGGGAAGATGATTGCAATATATCTGGGATAAATAATACAGACCCCTCCCCCCAGCCTGAGCATCGGCTGTACGGTAACTGGCACCTGGGAGAATCCATTCCATCAGAGGCGGCACAGCGCATGCCTTGCACATAGGCAAAGTGCCGACAGCAAGGGCGGCTGCCGAATCACCTGCACAGCTCCCAGGTCATCGCACCGCAATAGGCTGCTGTGTCCTGCAAGCGCTTCCACCATAGCGCCATGGCCAGCAATACAGAGAACAGTTGAAGCAGCAAAAAGTTCTGAGTGAAATCCACATAAACCCATTAGGCTGAGTGACATCTAGCCCGACCACCACGTCATTGCGACCAAAGGCCAACAGCGGCACCTAGACTGTTATACTGGAAGTCTTCTTCATAGACACGCCACAGGAATCCCCTGGGGAGAATAATAATGATTATACAGCACTGTGTGTCCTGAAGACGGGGGCTTGCACCCCGAAACGTCGATAAAGTTCCATTTGACAGAGTCCACCTGTTCACCATAGTCTCCTGAGTGCCGCCTCGTTTTTTGCAAATCATATATATATATATATATATATATATATAATTCCTCGGTGTGCAGTCGCTCTCCGATATACGCCCGCTTTGGTTAAGCCTCCCAAGTCGGGCGTATATCAGAGCGTCACCGTACACCCCTAGAGTGAATTATATTGGATTGTTTCTCCAGAAATCCGAATCCACCCTGATTTTGTGGATCAAAACTAAAATCTGTTCCGGGTTCCCCAAGGTATCTGATCTGAACCGAGTACCGGTTCAGATCTTCCTGCTGTTTGGAATTCAGATTTTAAATCCCAATTTCAGGTTTTGGATTGCAGAAATTATATGATTTTAGCTGTTTTTAGTCTATTTTTTTTAAATATATAATTCTTTATGTAACATGGTCAGAGTCAGCACAGATACCGAAAACGAGGGGTGTAAGCCCAATACAGACTATATTTTAAGTATTATAATAGTCAAAAAAGATAAAGAGTAAAATATATTTGATTTTTATCTATTTTTATCAATAATTATCGATTGGGGTTTTTTTTAAACAATTTTTAATCAAACAAAAAAAGGACTCTCAACCAAAACCCTATATGCTCCAGTAGGAAGACAATTGTGTGTTTGTTTTCTTGGATTTTGTGTGATATGCTTGGAAATGTTTTTCAATGTGTAAGTGTAACCTAGAGCTTTGTCTGAAGGTGTTGCAGTAGATTCTCTGCGTCAGAGCCGCACTCAATGATGGTGTTCCCTGAACTATGTGATTTTTATCTGCCACACATACGAGAAAATCCCTAATAATTGTTCATCAGGACTGGTCTGACTGGGCTGGTCACAAGGAAGTTCAGGAACAAAGCTGAAGTTTATAGGTTGGAGAATATGAGGAGACAAAGAAAACTTTGATGGTTTGGATGATACACAGTTTCCTACCCCCGTTTCAGTGTGTAATCGACTTTATTCCCAGACTGTAAAATATTTTTCACTTCTGCTCAACTCAGCCTACCAGGGGCCACCAAGGAGTTTCTGGGCAAGGTGAGTGATTTGCTGAAGTCACTGCGACTGCTGTAGTTGCACAGGATTCCCTGCTGACGATTCTCATTAGCCCCTTTCTTGGTCCCCTGGCAGGAGAGACAGCAACAGAGAATGGGGGCACAGTGTCATCTTATTTCTGCTGTGGCTGTACCGTGAGCCATGGCTGCTACTGTGCTGTGTCCAGGGTTGGACTTGCCCACAGGGGTACAGGGGAAACCCCCAGTGGGCCCCACTGCCTGGGGGCCCACCTCCTCCTCTAGGGATCCGGTTCAAGATTCTGCAGAAATTATACATATGTAACTGTATACTGCACAGGACTATGGTGCATTCTGTACACTGCATTGCTGTTATTAATCTGGTACACTATCATGCATACACTAGCAGTATTTACTATATATACTTATCTAAGGGCCCAGACCATACACTCTCTAATGATTAGCCAAGCCTCTGTGGTGACTGTCCACACTCCTCTGGAGACTGGCCACAGCCCTATGCATGGGCCCATACCACTGCATCCCCCCGGTGGGCCCTTCATGCCCCAGTCCAACACTGGCTGTGACTGAGAATAAGAATTTGTATTAGTAATCTTTAGTTAAACACATTTGTTTCATTCGAGTATCTGGTGCCCCTAATGATTTGGAGGATGCTATAAAGGTAAGAAAACAGCACAGCCAATAAATATAGGTAAGGCCTACAAGCTGCAAGCAGTTCACAATACAATAAAAACATCTTATACACCAAAAAACATACTTTGTAATACATTTTTTTCACTCAACCCAGCAAAAAACATATGCTTAGGGATGAATTCACGGAAGGACAATATTTTTCATGTATATAGGGGGTCATTCCGAGTTGTTCGCTCGTTGCCGATTTTCGCAATGGAGCGATTAAGGCGAAAATGCGCATGCGCATGGTACGCAGTGCGCATGCGCTAAGTATTTTAGCACAAAACTTAGTAGATTTACTCACGTCCGAACGAAGAATTTCCATCGTTGAAGTGATCGGAGTGTGATTGACAGGAAGTGGGTGTTTCTGGGCGGAAACTGACCGTTTTCTGGGAGTGTGCGGCAAAACGCAGGCGTGCCAGGATAAAACGCGGGAGTGTCTGGTGAAACGGGGGAGTGGCTGGCCGAACGCAGGGCGTGTTTGTGACGTCAAACCAGGAACGAAACGGGATGAGCTGATCGCAGTGTAGGAGTAAGTCTGGAGCTACTCAGAAACTGCTAAGAATTTTCTATTCGCAATTCTGCTAATCTGTCGTTCGCAATTCTGCTAAACTAAGATACACTCCCAGAGGGCGGCGGCCTAACGTGTGCAATGCTGCTAAAATCTGCTAGCGAGCGAACAACGCGGAATGACCCCCATTGTGCTGAGTGACAAGAAAAGGAAAATCATAGTGAATAGTTGAAAACTAGAAATCAAATATTGCAGGCAGCAACGTTACTATTAATAATTGCAAAATTTCCCAAAATATATTGTTAGTAATGTTATATAGGAATATCTTTCAAAAAGCATTAAGTATATATACCCCCATATGTGGAGCTAGACACGCCCTATGGGCGGAGCCTGACACGCCTCCTCTACTACCAACTATAATCTCACTGTAGTATGCAAGTATGGAATTAGGGAGGCCAATCCCGGGCCGTTTTTTCAATCCCGGGATTCGGGATTGAAAAACGGTCAATCCCGGGATTCCCGGGATTGCAGTAGGGACCAGTGAAGGTTGTAGGGAGCAGCGCTGGAGGGAGGGTGTAGGTAGTGGTGCGGGAGGTAGGGAGGGTGTAGGTAGTGGTGCGGGAGGTAGGGAGGGTGTAGGTATTGGTGCGGGAGGTAGGGAGGGTGTAGGTAGCGGTGCGGGAGGTAGGGAGGGGGTAGGTAGCAGTGCGGGAGGGTGGGTGTAGGTAGTGGTGCGGGAGGGAGGATGTAGGTAGCGGCGCGGAAGGGTTGGTAGCGGCGCGAGAGGGAGGGTGGGTGTAAGTAATGACACTTACTGTTAGGCGGGCGGCCGCGGCAGCCATGGACTCACTGAACGCGGGAGCATTTCAAATGAAGCGCCGGCCGCCAGCCAACCAGAGCTGGCGGACCGGCAGCCAATCAGGGAAGCGGTCGCAGCAGTGGCTCCTGATTGGCTGCCGCTGCTGCGGCAGCTTCCCTGATTGGCTGCCGAGCTGCCAGATCTGATTGGCTGGCGGCCGGCGCTATATTTGAAGTGCTGCCGCGTTCAAGTGCTGAAGCACCAATCCCGGGATTCAAATCCCGGCATTTTTGGGCCCAAATCCCGGGATCCCGCCGATCCCGGGATTGGCCTCCCTATATGGAATAATGGGATAATACAGGACCATCATTTATGAAACTAAAGTTGATAATTCTCAAAACAATAGCAGAGAAAGGAAACTCCAAATTTGGTCGTGCAAAGATCAGTAGGAGTGAGGGACTTATAAAGGTTACATACAGGGGAGGACTGTGAGTCCTATTTGACTTTGACCTTCAGAAAAGTGCTGATTGAGGTAAGTGAAATACAGTGGAATGCTCAAATTGTCATTTATGATGTACCGCCACCTGTCGTCTGCAGATAGAATTGCAGCACATCTCAGGTGTTGCAGTTGTCAGTGTTGATGGTGCACTGCCACCTGTTGTCTGCAGACGGAATTGCAGCACATCCTCAGGTGTTGCAGTTGTTGATGGTGCAGTGCCACCTGTCTTCTGCAGATGGAATTGCAGCACATCCTCAGGTGTCGCGGTTGTCAGTGTGGATGGTGCACTGGCACCTGTCGTCTGTAGATGGGATTGAAGCACATCCTCAGGTGTCGCGGTTGTCAGTGTGGATGGTGCACTGGCACCTGTCGTCTGTAGATGGGATTGAAGCACATCCTCAGGTGTTGCAGTTGTCAGTGTAGATGGTCACTGTCACCTGTCGTGTGTAGCTGGAATTGCAGTGCATCCTCAGGTTTTGCAGTTGTCAATGTTGATGGCGCACTGCCACCTGTCATCTGCAGATGGAATTGCAGCACATCCTCAGGCATTGCAGTTGTCAGTGTTGATGGTGCACTGCCACCTGTCATCTGCAGATGGAATTGCAGCACATCCTCAGGCATTGCAGTTGTCAGTGTTGATGGTGCACTGCCACCTGTCATCTGCAGATGGAATTGCAGCACATCCTCAGGTGTTGCAGTTGTTGATGTTGATGGTACACTGCCACCTGTCATGTAGAGATGGAATTGCAGCACATCTCAGGTGTTGCATGTGTCAGTGTTGATGGTGCGCTGCCACCTGTTGTCTGCAGATGGAATTGCAGCACATCCTCAGGCGTTGCTGTTGTCAGCGTTGGTGCACTGCCAGCTATCATCTGCAGATGGAATTGCAGCACATCCTCAGGTGTTGCAGTTGTTGATGGTGCAATGCCACCTGTCATCTGCAGATGGAATTGCAGCACATCCTCAGGTGTTGCAGTTATCAGTGTTGATGGTGCACTGCCACCTGTCGTCTGCAGATGGAATTGCAGCACATGCTCAGGCATTGCAGTTGTCAGTGTTGATGGTGCACTGCCACCTGTCATCTGCAGATGGAATTGCAGCACATCCTCAGGTGTTGATGTTGATGGTGCACTGCCACATGTCTTCTGCAGATGGAATTGCAGCACATCCTCAGGTGTTGATGTTGGTGTTGCACTGCCACCTGTCATCTGCAGATGAAATTGCAGCACATCCTCAGGTGTGGCAGTTATCAGTGTTGATGGTGCACTGCCACCTGTCATCTGCAGATGGAATTGCAGCACATCCTCAGGGGTTGCAATTGTCAGTGTTGATGGTGCACTGTCACCTTTCGTCTGCAGATGGGATTGCAGCACATCCTTAGGTGTTGCAGTTGTCAGTGTTGATGGTGCACTGCCACCTGTTGTGTGTAGCTGGAATTGCAGTACATGCTCAGGCGTTGCGGTTATCAGTGTTGATGGTGCACTGCCACCTGTCGTCTGTAGATGGGATTGCAGCACATCCTCAGGTGTTGCAGTTGTCAGTGTTGATGGTGCACTGCCACCTGTTGTGTGTAGCTGGAATTGCAGTACATGCTCAGGCGTTGCGGTTATCAGTGTTGATGGTGCACTGCCACCTGTCGTCTGTAGATGGGATTGCAGCACATCCTCAGTTGTTGCGGTTATCAGTGTTGATGGTGCACTGTCACCTGTCATCTGCAGATAGAATTGTATCGCATACTCAGGAATTGCAGTTGTTGAAGTTGATGGTGCACTGCCACCTGGTTTTTGCAGATGGAATTGCAGCACATCCTCAGGTGTTGCAGTTGTTCATGGTGCACTGCCACCTGGTTTCTGCAGATGGAATTGCAGCACATCCTTAGGCTTTGTGGTTGTCAGTGTTGATGGTGCACTGCTACCTGTCATCTGCAGATGAAATTGTATCGCATACTCAGGAATTGCAGTTGTTGATGTTGATGTTGTACTGCCATCTGTCTTCTTGAGATTGAATTGCAGCACATACTTAGGTGTTGTGGTTGTCAGTGTTGATGGTGCACTGCTACCTGTCATCTGCAGATGGAATTGTATCGCATACTCAGGAATTGCAGTTGTTGATGTTGATGTTGCACTGCCACCTGTCTTCTGGAGATGGAATTGCAGCACATACTTAGGCGTTGTGGTTGTCAGTGTTGTTGGTGCACTGCTACCTGTCATCTGCAGATGGAATTGTATCGCATACTCAGGAATTGCAGTTGTTGATGTTGATGTTGCACTGCCACCTGTCTTCTGCAGATGGAATTGCAGCACATACTTAGGCGTTGTGGTTGTCAGTGTTGATGGTGCACTGCCACCTGTCATCTGCAGATGGAATTGTATTGCATACTCAGGAATTGCAGTTGTTGATGTTGCACTGCCACCTGTCTTCTGGAAATGGAATTGCAGCACATACTTAGGCGTTGTGGTTGTCAGTGTTGATGGTGCACTGCCACCTGTCATCTGCAGATGGAATTGTATCGCATACTCAGGAATTGCAGTTGTTGATGTTGCACTGCCACCTGTCTTCTGGAGATGGAATTGCAGCACATACTTAGGCTTTGTGGTTATCAGGGTTGATGGTGCACAGCCACCTGGTTTCTGCAGAAGAAATTGCAGAACATCCTTAGGCGTTGTGGTTGTCAGTGTTGATGGTGCACTGCTACCTGTCATCTGCAGATGGAATTGTATCGCATACTCAGGAATTGCAGTTGTTGATGTTGATGTTGCACTGCCACCTGTCTTCTGGAGATGGAATTGCAGCACATACTTAGGCGTTGTGGTTGTCAGTGTTGTTGGTGCACTGCTACCTGTCATCTGTAGATGGAATTGTATCGCATACTCAGGAATTGCAGTTGTTGATGTTGATGTTGCACTGCCACCTGTCTTCTGCAGATGGAATTGCAGCACATACGTAGGCGTTGTGGTTGTCAGTGTTGATGGTGCACTGCCACCTGTCATCTGCAGATGGAATTGTATCGCATACTCAGGAATTGCAGTTGTTGATGTTGCACTGCCACCTGTCTTCTGGAGATGGAATTGCAGCACATACTTAGGCGTTGTGGTTGTCAGTGTTGATGGTGCACTGCCACCTGTCATCTGCAGATGGAATTGTATCGCATACTCAGGAATTGCAGTTGTTGATGTTGCACTGCCACCTGTCTTCTGGAGATGGAATTGCAGCACATACTTAGGCGTTGTGGTTGTCAGGGTTGATGGTGCACTGCCACCTGTCATCTGCAGATGGAATTGTATCGCATACTTAGGAATTGCAGTTGTTGATGTTGCACTGCCACCTGTCTTCTGGAGATGGAATTGCAGCACATACTTAGGCGTTGTGGTTGTCAGGGTTGATGGTGCACTGCTACCTGTCATCTGCAGATGGAATTGTATCGCATACTCAGGAATTGCAGTTGTTGATGTTTATGTTGCACTGCCACCTGTCTTCTGCAGATGGAATTGCAGCACATACGTAGGCGTTGTGGTTGTCAGTGTTGATGGTGCACTGCCACCTGTCATCTGCAGATGGAATTGTATCGCATACTTAGGAATTGCAGTTGTTGATGTTGCACTGCCACCTGTCTTCTGGAGATGGAATTGCAGCACATACTTAGGCGTTGTGGTTGTCAGGGTTGATGGTGCACTGCCACCTGTCATCTGCAGATGGAATTGTATCGCATACTTAGGAATTGCAGTTGTTGATGTTGCACTGCCACCTGTCTTCTGGAGATGGAATTGCAGCACATACTTAGGCTTTGTGGTTATCAGGGTTGATGGTGCACTGCCACCTGGTTTCTGCAGAAGAAATTGCAGAACATCCTTAGGCGTTGTGGTTGTCAGTGTTGATGGTGCACTGCTACCTGTCATCTGCAGATGGAATTGTATCGCATACTCAGGAATTGCAGTTGTTGATGTTGATGTTGCACTGCCACCTGTCTTCTGGAGATGGAATTGCAGCACATACTTAGGCGTTGTGGTTGTCAGTGTTGTTGGTGCACTGCTACCTGTCATCTGCAGATGGAATTGTATCGCATACTCAGGAATTGCAGTTGTTGTTGATGTTGATGTTGCACTGCCACCTGTCTTCTGCAGATGGAATTGCAGCACATACGTAGGCGTTGTGGTTGTCAGTGTTGATGGTGCACTGCCACCTGTCATCTGCAGATGGAATTGTATCGCATACTCAGGAATTGCAGTTGTTGATGTTGCACTGCCAACTGTCTTCTGGAGATGGAATTGCAGCACATACTTAGGCGTTGTGGTTGTCAGTGTTGATGGTGCACTGCCACCTGGTTTCTGCAGATGGAACTGGACCCTCACATGTTACAGTTGACAGTGTTCTGCCTGCTGTAGACTGTAGCTGAAATCATGGAGGATCAATGCTGCGCATGTCCCATCGACCTCTGATAGTAACAGAAATACACTTCAGTTGAGTCCTTACGAGTGAGCGTGTTAGAGAGAGATCGTCACAGAGAATGTGATAAGTTGTTTCTTCAGACGATCGTATAGAGGAGAAGGTGAAAGGCCACTGCTTGGTGCAGACCGATGGTTGGGGTGAAGGAGAGAGACAGCGCTTTCTAATAGGAACCCTGATAGTTTCTTTAAACAAACAGTTGGTCTTTATATCGTACATGGAGATGAATCAAAAAAAATTGCGGTGGTCTGGATGCTGAAGGAGGCAGAAGTGTCTGGTGAGAGCTCCCGAGACCCACAGCCCAAACTAATTATTTCCCTCCCTTCTGCACCTCCTTAGTCACCCCACTTCCTCTGCTGCCCTCCTTGTGCCCCCGGCTAGGACTCCTGAAGTGCCGCGGAATCGGGGAGCAGTTTTAACTGCTCCTGTGGATTGCGGCCTACGGGGCTAGGGGAAGCCGGGGCCTCGAGTTAGGCTTTAGGCTGGGGACGGCTCCGGGACCCGCTGCTCGGGCCGTGGACGTCATCCGGAGCTCCGTCCTTTCCGCTGCCGCTAGCCGCCAGCCGCGGCTAGATGTGTCTCCCTGTCCCTGGCTCCAACTGATACATACCCGCCCGGCGGGGACCCGGCAACCCGACGAGCGAGACGGCGCCGGAGGACGCTCGGCGGCCATCTTGAAATTACTGGAAGGTACTGGGGATCTCTCTGCTGCTGGGCCGCTGAACGGGACTGCGGTCCCTGGACTAACACCCTGAGGCGCCTGAGTGAAGAGGAGGGGAAGGAGACCCATAAGGCTGGGCCACACAGACCTTGGTGCACCATAAAATTTGACATAGTGCCCCCCTCACCCACCCATCCATCCATCCATCCATCAATTCAGGTGTCTACGTCGGCTGATACCCTGCTTAGTGGCCTGGGGTCCCGCAGTTACACCCCCATCGGGCCACATCGGAAGTACTGCCACTGCAAGTGGACGAATGGGTCCCTAGCCTTATGCATGCCTGCCTGATGCCACCCTAAGACCACGTGGGGGCTCTTACACGGCGACGACCCTCATGCTTCACAGTGCCGAGGATATGTGAAAGGGCAATTCTAAACCGCTTTATTTAAAGACCGATCTCATGGTGAGAGGGATAAAAAAGAAAAAAAAGGCCAAGACCAAGCCGGACGCGACCCCATCCCCCGCGAACCGACACTCATCAGATCTACGTCAGTTCCTAACTTCTCCAACCTCAACCCCCGCTGCTTCTTCTACTGTCCCGACCTCCCCGAGTTTACACGACCCGGTGGACGACATGGCATCCCCTGGGACTCCGGTGCCCCCACAGGCCCTCTCTCTGTCTGCGGAGATAAGCAAGATATTGTCTCATGTAAGGACACTTCCTACGAAACAAGATTTCTCAGCCTTGGAGACTCGTCTACTTTCCACCATCACTCAGGAAGTGACAGTGCTCCGACAAGATATTTCTCAAATCGCGACTCGAGTTGATGTCCTGGAACGCCATGAATCGTCTACTGTGGATTCTCTGACTAAATTTCGGGAAGTGCTATTTCACCAACGGGACGATATCTCCTTTCTAAAATCACGTATTGAGGATATGGATAATCGCGGCCGGCGAAATAATATTAGAGTCAGGGGCCTACCTGAGAGTGTCCAGCAGGCGGACCTAGTAGCCGCCTTATCTAAGATATTTGGAGAACTTATTGACCTGGATCCGAACAAGGACATTATATTCGATAGAGCTCACAGAGCCCTCCGTCCTCGGGGCTTACCCTCCGACAGACCACGAGACGTGATCTGTAGGCTCCATTATTATGTCCAAAAAGAGGAAATAATGAGGTCGGCCCGTCAACTGGACAGCATTGACTTTCAAGGCGACAGGATTCAGATATTTCCTGACCTTGCCTGGTCGACCTTACAATAACGTCGTGCCTTGAAACCTCTTACAGACTCTCTCAGGAAACTCGAGCTGAAATACAGATGGGGCTTTCCTTTCTCCCTCCAGGTCTCTCATGGCGGCAAAGTCGCAAGTCTCTCTAGACCTTCGGATTTACAGGCCTTTTTTACGATCCTGGGAATCCCTCCGGTTCCGGTGCCAGACTGGGACGCTTTTCACCACCTGCCGGACTTGCCTGTTGTGCTCCCTCCAGATGACGCGTGGCTGCAAGTTCGTTCCCCACGGATGCGGGGAGCCACTCCTGGTCCACGCCCTTCGAAGCCTCCCTGAATGAGAAGTCTCGTCCCGAGTGGACGTAAATTTATCTGTTACCTATGTTATACATTGAGTCTTTTTCTCTCTTAACAGTGCTATGTGTTGCTCACACGTGAGATCGGTTTTTGTAATTAGATAATAGTGTGCAGATGCTATGGTTTCATGAAACCTGGTTTGATAATTTAAGGATTATCTGTACACTCTTATACAAGCATGTATACTTATATAATTTTATACCCCTTTTTTTTTTTCTTGTTTCACTTGTGCCTAGTGCACACCTCGGTAATAACATACATTTATCTAGATTCTATCTTGGGGGTGGTCGCTGTCCTGAGCCCCCCGCAGGACCCCACTATGCTGCATCCCCTGCTTCTTTGGATCGGGAGTCGGCAGGATTCCGCTCCTGTCCTTTTTGCAGCAGTCCTTTTTGTAGTAGTACCACTTCTGTTTAATGTCGAAGTACTTTTTGGCGTGGTTTCCCACGCCGCATCTTTTTCTTTCCCTTTCCTTGCTTTCCCTTTTTTCCTATCCCCCCCCCCCCCCCCCTTGCTGTTCTCCCCTCACCTTCCCCAGGGTCTGCCGTAGAGAAGACTAATGTGAAGCGATTTGATCCGTCTGATAATGGGGGTGAATGATCTACACGTAACTACCCTTAACGTCAAGGGGCTGAATGTTCCTGAAAAAAGGTCTAAACTTCTCAAATGGCTTAGAGATGAGAAAATCGACGTTGCTTTTATTCAGGAAACACACTTCAAGATAGGACACGTGCCGTCCCTAAAATGTCACTATTATCCGCATGTTTTCCTGTCTAATAACTCTGCTGGTAAGACACTAGGCGTGGCCATATTATTGGCTCGCCATCTACCTGTCCTCAATGTTGCCTCCCACAGAATAGCTGAAGATAGGGGGTTGCTGGGGAAATGCGACATACATGGCCAACGTTTCTCTTTCTTGAATATATATGCTCCTAACGCTAAACAACCTTCCTTTATATCCTCAGTTCTAGAAGACGCGGAACCTCTTTTAGAAGGGGTGGTCGTGATGGGAGGTGATCTAAATTGGACCCTGGATCCCCGCCAGGACAATTCTAAAAAGATTTCCTGCAGGCCAGAGAAGGAGCATAGGGGAATGAGACGTGCCCTGCTCGACCACCAGCTGATCGATACATGGAGACTGACGCACCCTACTGATATAGATTACTCCTTTTTCTCACACCCACACCAGACATATTCCAGAATTGATTACTTATTTTTGAGTCACCGACATTTACATCTTCTGTCTGATGCCTCTATAGGACAGATTGTATGGTCAGATCATGCCCCAGTTAACCTCACCCTACGCTTACCTCCCAACGCACATCGCCAATGGTCCTGGCGTTTTAACGACACTTTCCTGCAGGACGCAGACTGTAAGTCCCGGATCGACAACGCTTTAGACTCTTACATTTGTACCAACGACTTAGATGACATTTCCAAAGTCTCAGTCTGGGAAGCTCACAAATGTGTCATCAGGGGGGTTTGTGTTCAAATAGGATCCATCCGCAAAAGCAGAGGGAGACACTTCGAGGTGATTTACTGTCTAAGATACAATCTCTCGAGCTTCTACACAAAAAATCCCAAACCCCACAACACTATGCTGATCTCGAAACTGCTAGGGCAGATCTGAATAAGTTACTCTCTGACAGAGTCAAGTTTTCTTATCGGAAGTGCCTAGCAGATACTATCAATGGGGCAATAAGCCTGGAAAACTACTAGCCAAAGCACTTAGAGAACAACGTGCTCTTACTTTTATTCATACAATTAAAAATAATCATGGCCAATCCCAACACCAGACACCCCACATAGCCAGGGCCTTCAGGACATATTATTCCACTTTGTATAACCTCTCTGGCCCAACCGGAAGAATTGACAGGCCGTCCCATCAAACAGCCATAGCTGACTACTTACGGGCCTTACATTTCCCCACGCTAACCGCAAAAGAAGTAGAAGATCTAGATGCCCCGTTTTCTACTGAGGAGGTTCAGAAAGTTATTGAATCCTCTCCCAATGGCAAGAGTCCCGGCCCTGATGGATATACTATTGCCTATTACAAAGCTTTTAAAGAGAAACTAGTCCCTATACTCACAAGAGCCTTTAACACCATATCAGATCAATCGCCTTTCTCCCCACAATCTTTTGAAGCCCATATTGCTGTTCTACCCAAGGAGGGTAAAGACCCCAGTCTTTGCTCCAGTTACTGGCCAATCTCACTATTAAATATAGATATAAAACTTTTCGCCAAATTGATTGCAAACCGCCTTAAACTATTATTACCTGGCTTGATACATGGAGATCAAGCTGGATTTGTTTTAGGCCGAGAAGCTAGGGACAATACTTCTAAAGTGCTCAACATGATTCACTATGCCGGCCAGCTTTCATCCCCATCAATCCTACTGTCGACCGATGCCGAAAAAGCATTTGACAGAGTGGACTGGGACTTTCTGACTGGTATACTGAAGCATCTGGGACTTGGTAACGTCTGTCTTCACAGAATCCTATCCCTCTATACCTCCCCGTCCGCCAAAATTAGGATTAATGGCTCCCTTTCTGACTCCTTTCCAATTTCCAATGGCACACGACAGGGCTGCCCGCTATCCCCATTGCTCTTTGTCCTTTGCATGGAAACATTAGCCCGAAGTATTAGGGCTAACCCAAGTATTTCGGGTTTGTTGGTAAGAGGGACCGAATACAAACTGGCATTATATGCCGATGATCTACTCGCCATAATCACAAATCCGGTCACCTCTTTACCAAACTTGATGGCAGAATTTGAGAGGTTTGGAACCCTCTCTAACTTCAAAATAAATTATTCCAAATCTATTGCCATGAATTTAACTACTCCTCCTGCTATAGTAGAAAGCCTGAAACATGCCTTCCCTTTCACCTGGCACGATCATAAACTAAAATATTTGGGGGTGTTACTGACCAACGACTTATCCAAATTGTTCTCCCTAAATTTTAAACCCTTATTGACTAGGCTTTGCCTAGACTTCCTGAAATGGAAGAAACTAAGACTGTCCTGGTTCGGAAGGATTAACGTTGTCAAAATGAATGCCCTCCCTAGGATTTTATTCTTTCTCCAGACCCTTCCGATACACATCCCCCTGCTCTGGCTCCGAGACGTCCAGAGTCTTATCCGCGCATTTGTATGGGGTTGTAAAACACCCAGGTTTAAACACGACATTTTGTTCAGGAGAAAACATCAAGGGGGGCAACAACTCCCACATATTCCTAACTACTACCATGCAGTGCACTTGAATAGGATTCTGGAATGGACGCGTGCCAAAGACCGCAAACAATGGGTCCTCCTAGAGGAGGGCTGTCTCCCACATACATTGAAATTGCACCTTGGCTTCCTACCCTCCCGAAGGTTTCACACCCACCGGTTTCCCCCACGCTCAAATTATGGGCCACGCTGAGATCCCAGAGCCATATATCCTCAAATGGTCCCCCCCTAACCTCCCTTCTCTATAACTCCGAATTTGCCCCTGGCTTTCGAGGGACTGCTTTCGCCCCATGGGCGGAAGCCGGGATTTTTAGAGTTGGTCAGCTGGTGAGCTTGGGTAGGGTGCGCTCCTTTTCAGATGTTCAGTCTTCTTGGAACCTACATAGTGCTGAGTTTTGGAGGTTCCTACAGGTTCACCATTTCATATCATCTTCTAAGAATCTCTCTGACATAACTAGGGACCTCACCGGGTTTGAAAAATTATGCACCTCTCCCAGTTCTCCCACGCATACTATCTCACAAATCTATACGATGATTATGGAAAACTTTTTCCCACAACCTCCTACCTTTCTGGCTTCCTGGGAGAAGGAATTGTCGGGGCTACCTACGCAGATTAACTGGGATTCCGTATTTAAGAACGCCCAGGCGAGCTCTCTATGCATATCGACATTAGAGACCCTCTATAAACTCATATATAGGTGGTATAGGACTCCTCGTGTTCTCAATAAAATGTTCCCCTCTCTCTCGAATCTGTGTTGGAGATGCAAAAACGCCCCAGGGAGTTTTATACATATTTGGTGGGATTGCCCTCTTATAACTCCATTCTGGGCAGAGGTATTTAAATGCACCGAACAGATAGTGGGAGATGAGATCCCGAAAGACCCAGGTTTCTGGCTCCTCAATCACCCCCCCGCAGGAACACACTCCTACAAACATTCCCTGCTGAGACACCTTAGCAATGCAGCTAAAGCGGTGGTTCCAATCCTTTGGAGATCCACCTCTCCACCCTCGATTAAATTGTGGTTCACAAAGGTTGATTACTTTTTAGACATGGAAGACCTTGTCTCCTTCTCATCCGGGAAAACAGTTAATTTCATAGCTACTTGGTTTCCCTGGTACGACTTTAAGGACACATCGTTGTATCGGTCCTACATGACGACATAACCCCCCTCATAATCATAATCATAAACATACTCATATTTATACCCGTATCCATACTCATATCCATATTCATATTCCGACAATGATGTCTCTATAATATGGCTCAGACTCATAATATTTGGGGGGTGCGCCCCTCCGTCCCCCAAATAGTCTGCCCCTACTGTGCAGACTCTCACACCTGACTCTGCCCACCCTAATTTTCCCTTGCTTCTCCTCTCTCCCTCTTCTCTTCTCTCTCTTGTTCCTCTTTCCCATTTTTTCCATGCTGTTTTGTTAATATGTTCCTCTTTCATAAGTTTTAATGTTGTCAGTAATGCAGACAAATTATTTTTCTACTAAGGGTGCTCTATGTGTAGCGTACTGACGTATATATGTTACGTGAGGTTTTTGTTCTCCCTCCTTTTGTTTTTGAAAAGTATTGCTGTAATGTTTTGTCTGCTGCTTTAACTAATAAAAACAGTTTACACAAAAAAAATAAAAAAATTGCACAAGGCGTATTTTACACCCCGTTTCCATGTATTTTACACCCAAACGTAAGTTTTTGATAGGACAAGCAGATGCGTCCCTGGATGCTGAAATTGTACACTGTCTCTGGTCCTGCTCCCTGATCCGTTCTCTGTGGTCTGTCCTTCAACAATACAGTATGTCACCCATGATCTACACCTACCCTTCACCATCAATGCAATATGGGCTTTTTGGGGTATAGGTGGTCATTCCGAGTTGTTCGCTCGCTAGCTGTTTTTAGCAGCATTGCACACGCTAGGCCGCCGCCCTTTGGGAGTGTATCTTAGCTTAGCAGAATAGCAAACGAAAGATTAGCAGAATTGCTACTAAATAATTCTTTGCAGTTTCTGAGTAGCTCCGGACCTACTCCTAGATTGCGATCACCTCAGTCCGTTTATTTCCTGGTTTGACATCACAAACACGCTTTGCGTTCGGCCAGCCACTCCCCCGTTTCTCCAGACACTCCTGCGTTTTATCCTGACACGCCTGCGTTTTTTAGCACACTCCCGGAAAACGCTCAGTTACCACCCAGAAACGCCCCTTTCCTGTCAATCACTCACCGATCAGCAGTGCGACTGAAAAGCGCCGCACGAACAACAGCAATTCTAAAGTTTTGTGTTAAATAACTTAGTGCATGCGCGCTGCGTACCATGCGCATGCGCATTTTCCACCTAATCGCTGCGTTGCGAAAAACGACAACGAGCGAACAACTCGGAATGACCACCATAGGGGGTAATTCCAAGTTGATCGCAGCAGGATTTTTGATAGCAATTGGGCAAAACCATGTGCAGTGCAGGTGGGGCAGATGTAACATGTGCAGAGAGAGTTACATTTGGGGGGTTATTTTGTTTCTGTGCAGGGTAAATACTGGCTGCTTTATTTTTACACTGCAATTTAGATTGCAGATTGAACACACCCCACCCAAATCTAACTCTCTCTGCACATGTTACATCTGTAAGGTAAAATTGCTAAACAAGCTGGCCGCTATAGCCAAGAAGACAATATTGTTCCAATGGATCACCCCAAAACCGGTACATATCGCTCTTTTACACCCTAGATTATCTTACTGATTTACAATGGATTGGTCCGAAGTCTCCTTGCAAAAGGAAAAGTGGACACCTGGCTGCCTTATATCGTAACTCTATCTCCGGTAACTAAAAATTCCTACGTCAGAGCTTTCCACTTACCACGTGGTACAATATGACGGTATTAGACACTGGTCACCCTTTATAGATGAAGACTGGGGCTTAATATCAGTTTAAAGATTGGGTTTCACTACTGTGCTCTGTAATATCTTTTAGAACACTTCATCTGCATTTTGATGTCTGTGATGTGTTTTCTGTATTCTTGTTTCGCTGCTGTGTGAATTTTTCTATGTCTATACTTTTTTCCTGTCAATAAAATTATTTTCAAGGAACCCTGATGGTGCGAGCAGAACAGGAGGTCACAAAACAGGTGACAGACAATTGGGTCACACAAGCCTTGGAGAGTGGGTGTGAGGAAGAGGCCAGTGAGGGAAGGATGTTCCAGAAGACGGGAAACAGGGCGTACTTACTTTTTCGGAGAAATGGAAAACAAAAAAGATTGCTTGCCAGAACGTTCAGCACTTGCAGATGATCTTGATGATGACTTGTGAATTGTGAATAGACCTTCGAGGGGAATCATTAAAGAAATATGTAATGAACCAGATGAAGTTGGAAGCAGGGCCAGAATAACAATGGGGCGGAAGGGACTATAGCCCTAGGCCGCCACATAAAAATAGGCCCCTCACCATGGCAGCATGAGGATGAGCAGCCACCCAGCTGAACCTAAATCATAAGTATTACATTTATATTTCTAATTTCCTCACAAAATGAGACAATTTTTATACTAAGTATTTGGGGAGACGGTGGGGCTGAGAGTGAGGGGGTGCACACACACGGCATTGGCCACACCTACACAACAATGGCCACACCCACATGGCACTGGCCACACCCACATGACACTGGCCACACATCATGGTTGCCTAATCTGGGAGAAGCCCGGAGAGGAGGCGTGCCTGGCAGTTCAGGCTGTGGGGCCGGGTTATACAGAGAGACACAGACAAGGAGCACTCTCAGGTATAAATCAGATATGAAGGGGCGATCATACACTAATAACTAATAAAGAAATCAAATTCTGCACAAGAAAAATAAGAGTCTACGCTATAAAACCTAAGAACAGGGGACAAATCAGTCCCCAAAGTAACCTGTGTGTGCAGGTACGTCGTGTGTATACAGGTATAGGTTACGCCTATTATCCAGGGGAGTATACAGGAGGAGTATATAGACTCTTATAGGATGGTATTAGTCCCCAAATATCATATAGGGGCGTCTAATGCTGGGTACACACTGCCTGAGCCGGCTATACATATATCTACCAGTGTGTACCCAGCATAACGCCCATGAGACGTGACTTCAGGCTACAGCACGCCCATTGTACCAGGGGAATATACTCTGCCCTCACTACTATGGCGTGACGGAAAGTATCCGCAGGACAGAATGTACAAACCATTACCGTCCGCTATGTCAGCACTCTGCGTGAAATGTCAGACGCTTGATATGTGTCTCTGTTGTTGCCGGTCCCATAAGAAATTACTGCTAAAATAGCACTAATAATATATATCTCACATTCAAAAATAATTCATACAATGTTACAAAAATCCTAAAATAACAATATACATAGTATCAATAAATCAGACATCAATTAAAACCGAATCTTATTTCTTGAAAAGGTGGATCAATTAATATATATATATGCATGAGTTAAATCAGGTATATATAGAGTTCTTTATCAGTCATTAAATGACATGTATACACAATGCCGCTTATGGATTCCAATAAAAAATAGTATGGCTGTTACCAATACATACAGTATGTCCCAATAAAGTCACCTTTGTAGAGGCAATATTCAAGTAGGACCGTTCTTAGTACTATAATCGGCTAAAAATCTTGAGCAGTGAGCCGCGTGTATATTGACTCTTTGAGAAAGCTCCATCACTGAGTGAAACGCGTTAGCGGAGACACCAGCAGGTCATCTGTTCAGGTGACATGAGAGACAGGACATCAATATTGAGCCTACCAGTGGTTTTGAAGTGTGAGAGGCACAGCATCGGAGGCATCCGGTGACGTCCGGACACACCTCAGTCGGCTCTTTTCACGCTGCGGTGTCCGGGTAAGCAGCGCCCAATTGGCTCAAGCAGGCCAACTCACCTGCCTCATAGCTGTCGGTAAATACTTCCACTGTTACCTATTGGAGAATCGGAGGATTTCCACAGAACGGTGGCACTTGGTCTTTGGAGCTCACTTGCTGGTAATATACACGCGGCTCACTGCTCAAGGTTTTTAGCCTGTGGAGGTAATTTTTAGTGCTATAGGGGTAATTCAGACCTGATCACAGCAGCAATTTTGTTAGCAGTTGGGCAAAACCATGTGCACTGCAGGTGGGGCAGATGTAACATGTGCAGAGAGAGTTAGATTTGGGTGTGGTGTGATCAAACTGTAATCTAAATTGCAGTGTAAAAATAAAGCAGGCAGTATTTACCCTGCACAGAAACTATATAACCCACCCAAATCTATCTCTCTCTGCACGTTACATCTGCCCCACCTGCACTGCATATGGGCCCTCATTCCGAGTTGTTCGCTCGCAAGCTGTTTTTAGCAGCTTTGCAAACGCTAAGCCGCCGCCTACTGGGAGTGAATCTTAGCATAGTAAAATTGCGAACGAAAGATTCTCAAAATTGCGAATAGACACCTCTTAGCAGTTTCTGAGTAGCTTCAACCTTACTCGGCATCTGCGATCAGTTCAGTGCTTGTCGTTCCTGGTTTGACGTCACAAACACACCCAGCATTCGGCCAGACACTCCTCCGTTTCTTCAGCCACTCCCGCGTTTTTCCCAGAAACGGTAGCGTTTTTTCGCACACACCCATAAAACGGCCAGTTTCCGCCCAGAAACACCCACTTCCTGTCAATCACATTACGATCACCAGAACGAAGAAAAAACCGTGAGTAAAATTCCTAACTGCATAGCAAATTTACTTGGCGCAGTCGCACTGCGGACATTGCGCATGCGCATTCACGACTAATCGCTCCGTTGCGAAAAAAAATAACGAGCGAACAACTCGGAATGACCCCCATGGTTTTGCCCAACTGCTAACAAATTTGCTGCTGTGATCAGTCTGAATTACCCCCTAAGAACGGTCCTACTTGAATATTGCCTCTACAAAGGTGACTTTATTGGGACATACTGTATGTATTGGTATCAGACATACTAATTTTTATTGGAATCCATAAGCGGCATTGTGTATACATGTCATTTAATGACGGATAAAGAACTCTATATATACCTGATTTAACTAATGCATATATATATATATATATATATATTAATTGAGCCACCTTTTCAAGAAATAAGATTCGGTTTCAATTGATGTCTGATTTATTGATACTACGTATATTGTTATTTTAGGATTTTTTTACATTGTATAAATTATTGTCGAATGTGAGATATATATTATTAGTGCTATTTTAGCAGTAATTTTATGTTGTGGTTATATTGTTCTTGTAGATTTCCCCCCAAATAGGAAAGTTAGGTGATGAGCGGGTTCTGTTTCTCGGAATCCGAACCCCCTTGAACTTCAGCCATTTTACACGGTTCCGAGGCAGCCTCTGATCTTCCCGCCTTGCTCGGTTAACCCGAGCGCGCCCGAACGTCATCATCCCGCTGTCGGATTCTCGCGAGATTCGTATTCTATATAAGGAGCCGCGCGTCGCTGCCATTTTCACTCGTGCATTGGAGATGATAGCGAGGGGACGTGCAGCGTTCTCTCAGTTTCTGTGTTCAGTGTGCTGCAAATATCTGTGCTCAGTGTGCTGCAAATATCTGTGCTCAGTGTGCTGAAAATATCTACGTTCTCTGCCTGAAAAACGCTCCATATCTGTGCTGCAATGTAGTATATAGTAGGAGGACAGTGCAGAATTTTGCTGACCAGTGACCACCAGTATTATATAGCAGTACGGTACAGTAGTCCACTGCTCTACCTACCTCTGTGTCGTCAAGTATACTATCCACCCATACCTGTGGTGCATTTTAGTTGTGCGCAGTATATATAGTAGGAGGATAGTGCAGAATTTTGCTGACCACCAGTATATAATATATAGCAGTACGGTAGAGTAGTCCACTGCTCTACCTACCTCTGTGTCATCAAGTATACTATCTATCCATACCTGTGGTGCATTTTAGTTGTGCGCAGTATATATAGTAGGAGGACTGTGCAGAATTTTGCTGACCACCAGTATATAATATATAGCATTACGGTACAGTAGGCCACTGCTCTACCTACCTCTGTGTCGTCAAGTATACTATCCATCCATACCTGTGGTGCATTTTAGTTGTGCGCAGTATTATATAGTAGGAGGACAGTGCAGAAGTTTGCTGACCACCAGTATATAATATATAGCAGAACGGTACAGTAGTCCACTGCTCTACCTACCTCTGTGTCGTCAAGTATACTATCCATCCATACTTGTGCTGCATTTTAGTTGTGTGCAGTATTATATAGTAGGAGGACAGTGCAGAATTTTGCTGACCACCAGTATATAATATATAGCAGAACGGTACAGTAGTCCACTGCTCTACCTACCTCTGTGTCGTCAAGTATACTATCCATCTATACCTGTGGTGCATTTTAGTTGTGCGCAGTATATATAGTATGAGGACAGTGCAGAATTTTGCTGACCATCAGTATATAATATATAGCAGTACGGTACAGTAGGCCACTGCTCTACCTACCTCTGTGTCGTCAAGTATACTATCCATCCACACTTGTGCTGCATTTTAGTTGTGCGCAGTATTATATAGTAGGACAGTGCAGAAGTTTGCTGACCACCAGTATATAATATATAGCAGAACGGTACAGTAGTCCACTGCTCCACCTTCCTCTGTGTCGTCAAGTATACTATCCATCTATACCTGTGGTGCATTTTAGTTGTGCGCAGTATATATAGAATGAGGACAGTGCAGAATTTTGCTGACCATCAGTATATAATATATAGCAGTACGGTACAGTAGGCCACTGCTCTACCTACCTCTGTGTCATCAAGTATACTATCCATCCATACTTGTGCTGCATTTTAGTTGTGCGCAGTATTATATAGTATGAGGACAGTGCAGAATTTTGCTGACCACCAGTATATAATATATAGCAGTACGGTACAGTAGGCCACTGCTCTACCTACCTCTGTGTCGTCAAGTATACTATCCATCCATACCAGTGGTGCATTTTAGTTGTGCGCAGTATTATATAGTAGGAGGACAGTGCAGAATTTTGCTGACCACCAGTATATAATATATAGCAGTACGGTACAGTAGTCCACTGCTCTACCTACCTCTGTGTCGTCAAGTATACTATCCATCCATACCTGTGGTGCATTTTAGTTGTGCGCAGTATATATAGTAGGAGGACAGTGCAGAATTTTGCTGACCACCAGTATATAATATATAGCAGTACAGTACAGTAGGCCACTGCTCTACCTACCTCTGTGTCGTCAAGTATACTATCCATCCATACCTGTGGTGCATTTTAGTTGTGCGCAGTATATATAGTAGGAGGACAGTGCAGAATTTTGCTGACCACCAGTATATAATATATAGCAGTACGGTACAGTAGGCTATTGCTATTGATATATTACTGGCATATAATTCCACACATTAAAAAATGGAGAACAAAAATGTGGAGAGTAAAATAGGGAAAGATCAAGATCCACTTCCACCTCGTGCTGAAGCTGCTGCCACTAGTCATGGCCGAGACGATGAAATGCCATCAACGTCGTCGGCCAAGGCCGATGCCCAATGTCATAGTAGAGAGCATGTAAAATCCAAAAAAGTTCAGTAAAATGACCCAAAAATCTAATTTAAAAGCGTCTGATGAGAAGCGTAAACTTGCCAATATGCCATTTACGACACGGAGTGGCAAGGAACGGCTGAGGCCCTGGCCTATGTTCATGGCTAGTGGTTCAGCTTCACATGAGGATGGAAGCACTCATCCTCTCGCTAGAAAACTGCAGTGCCACTCCTAGATGGGCCAGGTGTTTGTGTCGGCCACTTGGGTCGCTTAGCTTAGCCATCCAGTGACCTTGGTGCACCTCTTTTTTTCTTTCTTTGACTCAGTGTCAATTTCCTCCTTAGACAGGAAAGCCAATAGTCCTGCAGGCTATGTCACTGTCAAGTCTGATGAGTCCTCTCCTGCCTGGGATTCCTCCGATGCATCCTTGAGTGTAACGCCTACTGCTGCTGGCGCTGCTGTTGCTGCTGCTGGGAGTCGATCGTTATCCCAGATGGGAAGTCGGAAGACCACTTGTACTACTTCCAGTAAGCAATTGACTGTCCAACAGTCCTTTGCGAGGAAGATGAAATATCACAGCAGTCATCCTGCTGCAAAGCGGATAACTCAGGCCTTGGCAGCCTAAGTGGTGTTAAACGTGTGTCCGGTATCCACCGTTAATTCACAGGGAATTAGAGAATTTATTGAGTTAGTGTGTCCCCGGTACCAAATACCATCTAGGTTCCATTTCTCTAGACAGGCGATACCGAAAAGGTACACAGACCTCAGAAAAAGACTCACCAGTGTCCTAAAAAATGCAGTTGTACCCAATGTCCACTTAATCACGGACATGTGGACAAGTGGAGCAAGGCAGGGTCAGGACTATATGGCTGTGACAGCCCACTGGGTAGATGTATTGCCTCCCGCAGCAAGAACAGCAGCAGCGGCACCAGTAGCAGCATCTCGCAAACGCCAACTCGTTCCTAGGCAGGCTACGCTTTGTATCACCGCTTTCCATAAGAGGCACACAGCTGACAACCTCTTACGGAAACTGAGGAACATCATCGCAGAATGGCTTACCCCAATTGGACTCTCCTGGGGATTTGTGACATCGGACAATGCCACCAATATTGTGCGTGCATTACATGTGGGCAAATTCCAGCACGTCCCATGTTTTGCACATACATTGAATTTGGTGGTGCAGAATTATTTAAAAAACGACAGGGGCGTGCAAGAGATGCTGTCGGTGGTCCGAAGAATTGCGGGCCACTTTCGGCATTCAGCCACCGCGTGCCGAAGACTGGAGCACCAGCAAACACTCCTGAACCTGCCCCGCCATCATCTGAAGCAAGAGGTGGTAACGAGGTGGAATTCAACCCTCTATATGCTTCAGAGGATGGAGGAGCAGCAAAAGGCCATTCAAGCCTATACAGCTACCTATGATATAGGCAAAGGAGGGGGAATGCACCTGACTCAAGCGCAGTGGAGAATGATTTCAACGTTGTGCAAGGTTCTGCAACCCTTTGAACTTGCCACACGTGAAGTCAGTTCAGACACTGCCAGCCTGAGTCAGGTCATTCCCCTCATCAGGCTTTTGCAGAAGAAGCTGGAGACATTGAAGGAGGAGATTGTGGGACTTGTGGATGGAGCCCTTAATTCGCTTAATCAGGATTCACGGGTGGTCAATCTGTTGAAATCAGAGCACTACATTATGGCCACCGTGCTCGATCCTAGGTTTAAAGCCTACGTTGTATCTCTATTTCTGGCAGACACAAGTCTGCAGAGGTGCAAAGACCGGCTGGTGAGACACTTGTCAAGTCAAGCGGAACGTGACCCGTCAACAGCTCCTCCTTCACATTCTCCCGCAACTGGGGCTGCGAGGAAAAGGCTAAGAATTCCGAGCCCACCCACTGGCGGGGATGCAGGGCAGTGTGGAGCGAGTGCTGACATCTGGTCCGAACTGAAGGACCTGCCAACGATTACTGACATGTCGTCTACTGTCACTGCATATGATTCTGTCACCATTGAAAGAATGGTGGAGGATTATATGAGTGACCGCATCCAAGTAGGCACGTCAGACAGTCCGTACATATACTGGCAGGAAAAAGAGGCAATTTGGAGGCCCTTGCACAAACTGGCTTTATTTTACCTAAGTTGCCCCCTCTCCAGTGTGTACTCCGAAAGAGTGTTTAGTGCAGCCGCTCACCTTGTCAGCAATCGGCGTACGAGGTTACTTCCAGAAAATGTGGAGAAGATGATGTTCATCAAAATTAATTATAATCAATTCCTCCGTCGAGACATTCACCAGCAATTGCCTCCAGAAAGTACACAGGGACCTGAGATGGTGGATTCCACTGGGGCGAATTAATAATCTGTGAGGAGGGGGATGTACACAGTGAAAGGGGTGAGGAATCAGAGGATGAGGAGGAGGTGGACATTTTGCCTTTGTAGAGCCAGTTTGTGCAAGGAGAGATTGATTTCCTCTTTTTTGGTGGGGGCCCAAACCAACCAGTCATTTCAGTCACAGTCGTGTGGCAGACCCTGTCGCTGAAATGATGGGTTTGTTAAAGTGTGCATGTCCTGTTTATACAACATAAGGGTGGGTGGGAGGGCCCAAGGACAATTCCATCTTGCACCTCTTTTTTCTTTCATTTATCTTTGCATCATGTGCTGTTTGGGAACTATTTTTTTAAGTGCCATCCTGTCTGACACTGCAGTGCCACTCCTAGATGGGCTAGGTGTTTGTGTCGGCCACTTGGGTCGCTTAGCTTAGTCATCCAGCGACCTCTGTGCAAATTTTAGGACTAAAAATAATATTGTGAGGTGTGAGGTGTTCAGAATAGACTGGAAATGAGTGGAAATTATGGTTATTGAGGTTAATAATACTATGGGATCAAAATGACCCCCAAATTCTATGATTTAAGCTGTTTTTGAGGGTTTTTTTAAAAAAAACCAATGAATCCAAAACACACCCGAATCCGACAAAAAAATTTCAGGGAGGTTTTGCCAAAACGCGTCCGAATCCAAAACACGGCCGCGGAACCGAATCCAAAACCAAAACCCGAAAAATTCCCGGTGCACATCACTAATATATATAGTAAATATATTTGTGTTTTTATAATATATAGCACCTAGAAATAACAGAAAAAATAGTACTATAAGAAAGCTAAGCTGCAAGACTGGGTCGCAAAACTTCTCATATGCCCCGACTCTTGTGAGAGAAGAATAACCATACATTGTGAATCTGCTTTCACCGTTAGACCCTGAGAGTTCCTGGGCTGAAAATACCTACAGCACCTGGTATACATGTGATCTCCCATATGGTACTGACCCGGCCCAACACTTTATCACTTCCAAGATTGGGCAAATGCTGTGCGTTATGGTTGTAGGTTGTGTTATCTCTTATTCCTCTGTTCATTGATGAGAGTTCACGAAGATCAGTGAAATGATAAGAAAACAAGAAAATACCACAGGTAAGTAACAATGTCACCTCCCCAGCACTGTCACCTCACCAACACTGTCACCTCCCCAACATTGTCACCTCCCCAACAATCTCACCTGCCCAACTTTGTCACCTCCCCAACCTTGTCACCTCCCCAACACTGTCACCTCACAAACACTGTCACCTCCCCAACATTGTCACCTCCCCAACAATCTCACCTGCCCAACATTGTCACCTCCCCAACACTGTCGCCTCCCCAACACTGTCACCTCACCAACATTGTCACCTCCCCAACATTGTCACCTCACCAACATTGTCACCTCCCCAACATTGTCACCTCAGCAACACTGTCACCTCACCAACATTGTCACCTCCCCAACACTGTCACCTCCCCAACACTGTCACCTCACCAACATTGTCACCTCCCCAACATTGTCACCTCCCCAACACTGTCACCTCACATCTCACCAACATTGTCACCTCCCTAACAATCTCACCTGCCCAACAATGTCACCTCCCCAACAACATCATCTCCCCAACAATCTCACCTCCCCAACATTGTCACCTCCCCAACATTGTCACCATCCCAACAATCTCACCTGCCCAACATTGTCACCTCCCCAACCTTGTCACCTCCCCAACACTGTCACCTCACAAACACTGTCACCTCCCCAACATTGTCACCTCCCCAACAATCTCACCTGCCCAACATTGTCACCTCCCCAACACTGTCGCCTCCCCAACACTGTCACCTCACCAACATTGTCACCTCCCCAACAATCTCACCTGCCCAACACTGTCACCTCCCCAACATTGTCACCTCACCAACATTGTCACCTCCCCAACATTGTCACCTCAGCAACACTGTCACCTCACCAACATTGTCACCTCCCCAACACTGTCACCTCCCCAACACTGTCACCTCACCAACATTGTCACCTCCCCAACATTGTCACCTCCCCAACACTGTCACCTCACATCTCACCAACATTGTCACCTCCCTAACAATCTCACCTGCCCAACAATGTCACCTCCCCAACAACATCATCTCCCCAACAATCTCACCTCCCCAACATTGTCACCTCCCCAACATTGTCACCATCCCAACAATCTCACCTCCCCAACATTGTCACCATCCCAACAATCTCACCTCCCAAACATTGTCACCTCCCCAACATTGTCACCATCCCAACAATCTCACCTGCCCAACATTGTCACCTACCCAACATTGTCATCTCCCCAACAATGTCACCTCCCCAACAACATCACCTCCCCAACATTGTCACCTCCCCAACATTGTCACCTCCCCAACATTGTCACCATCCCAACAATCTCACCTACCCAACATTGTCATCTCCCCAACAATGTCACCTCCCCAACAACATCACCTCCCCAACAATGTCACCTCCCCAACAATGTCACCTCCCCAACATTGTCACCTCACCAACATTGTCACCTCCCCAACAATGTCACCTCCCCAACACTGTCACCTCACCAACATTGTCACCTCCCCAACACTGTCACCTCCCCAACACTCTCACCTCCACAACATTGTCACCTTCCCAACACTGTCACCTCCCCAACACTGTCACCTCCCCAACATTGTCACCTCCCCAACACTGTCACCTCCCCAAAACTGTCACCTCCCCAACATTGTCACCTCCCCAACACTGTCACCTCCCCAACATTGTCACCTCCCCAACATTGTCACCTCTCTAACACTGTCACCTCCCCAAAACTGTCACCTCCCCAACATTGTCACCTCCCCAACAATCTCACCTGCCCAACATTGTCACCTCCCCAACATTGTCACCTCCCCAACACTGTCACCTCACCCAACATTGTCACCTCCCCAACAATCTCACCTGCCCAACACTGTCAACTCCCCTACATTGTCACCTCCCCAACATTGTCACCTCACCAACATTGTCACCTCCCCAACATTGTCACCTCACCAACACTGTCACCTCACCAACATTGTCACCTCCCCAACACTGTCACCTCCCCAACACTGTCACCTCACCAACATTGTCACCTCCCCAACATTGTCACCTCCCCAACACTGTCAACTCACACCTCACCAACATTGTCACCTCCCCAACAATCTCACCTGCCCAACAATGTCACCTCCCCAAAAACATCATCTCCCCAACAATCTCACCTCCCCAACATTGTCACCTCCCCAACATTGTCACCATGCCAACAATCTCACCTCCCCAACATTGTCACCATCCCAACAATCTCAACTGCCCAACATTGTCACCTACACAACATTGTCATCTGCCCAACAATGTCACCTCCCCAACATTGTCACCTCCCCAACATTGTCACCTCCCCAACAATGTCACCTCCCCAACAACATCACCTCCCCAACATTGTCACCTCACCAACATCGTCAACTCCCCAACATTGTCACCTCACCAACACTGTCACCTCACCAACATTGTCACCTCTCCAACACTGTCAACTCCCCAACACTGTCACCTCACCAACATTGTCACCTCCCCAACATTGTCACCTCCCCAACACTGTTACCTCACACCTCACCAACAATGTCACCTCCCCAACAATCTCACCTGCCCAACAATGTCACCTCCCCAACAACATCATCTCCCTAACAATCTCACCTCCCCAACATTGTCACCATCCCAACAATCTCACCTCCCCAACATTGTCACCTCCCCAACATTGTCACCATCCCAACAATCTCACCTGCCCAAGATTGTCACCTACCCAACATTGTCATCTCCCCAACAATGTCACCTCCATAACAACATCACCTCTCCAACATTGTCACCTCCCCAACATTGTCACCTCCCCAACAACATCACCTCCTCAACATTGTCACCTCCCCAACATTGTCACCATCCCAACAATCTCACCTACCCAACATTGTCATCTCCCCAACAATGTCACTTCCCCAACAACATCACCTCCCCAACATTGTCACCTCCCCAACAATGTCACCTCCCCAACAATGTCACCTCCCCAACACTGTCACCTCACCAACATTGTCACCTCCCCAACAATGTCACCTCCCCAACACTGTCACCTCACCAACAATGTCACTTCCCCAACAACATCACCTCCCCAACACTGTCACTCCACCAACACTGTCACCTCCCCAACATTGTCACCTCCCCAACATTGTCACCTCACCAACACTGTCACCTCACCAACATTGTCATGTCGACCTTTTTCCATGTCGACCTTGTTCCTGACGACGTTTTGTCCATGTCGACCTTTTGTCCATGTCACCTAAGGTGTGTCGACCAATTGGCGTCGACCTAAGGTGTGTCGACCTTTTTGTAGTCGACCCTCAGTCCCAGACCCATATAGCATTATACAGCATCATATAGTGTTATACAGCATTATATAACATACAGCATTATATAGCATTATACAGCATTATATAAAATTTTCAGCATTATATAGCATTATACAGCATTATATAGCATTATACAGCATTATATAGCGTTATACAGCATTATATAACATTATACAGCATTATATAGCATTATACAGCATTATATAGCATTATACAGCATTATATAGTGTTATACAGCATTATACATCATTATATAGCATTATACAGCATTATATAACATACAGCATTATATAGCGTTATACAGCATTATATAACATTATACAGCATTATATAGCATTATACAGCATTATATAGCGTTATACAGCATTATATAACGTTATACAGCATTATATAGCATTATACAGCATTATATAGTGTTATACAGCATTATATAGCATTATACAGCATTATATAGCATACAGCATTATATAGCGTTATACAGCATTATATAACATTATACAGCATTATATAGCATTATACAGCATTATATAGTGTTATACAGCATTATACATCATTATATAGCATTATACAGCATTATATAACATACAGCATTATATAGCGTTATACAGCATTATATAACATTATACAGCATTATATAGCATTATACAGCATTATATAGCGTTATACAGCATTATATAACGTTATACAGCATTATATAGCATTATACAGCATTATATAGTGTTATACAGCATTATATAGCATTATACAGCATTATATAGCATACAGCATTATATAGCGTTATACAGCATTATATAACATTATACAGCATTATATAGCATTATACAGCATCATATAGTGTTATACAGCATTATATAACATACAGCATTATACAGCATTATATAACATTTTACAGCATTATATAACATACAGCATTATACAGCATTATATAACATACAGCATTATACAGCATTATATAACATTTTACAGCATTATATAACATACAGCATTATACAGCATTATATAACATACAGCATTATACAGCATTATATAACATTTTACAGCATTATATAACATACAGCATTATACAGCATTATATAGCATTATACAGCATTATATAACATTTTACAGCATTATATATATTGAGGTGGGCGACCAAACTAATCAAGTGCATGGAGACGCTGGAATATGAGGAAAGGCTTGCAAGGCTAGGCATGTTTACATTGGAAAAGAGGAGACTAAGAGGGGGCATGATCAACATCTACAAATATATAAGGGGTCAATACACAGAGCTTGGGAGGGACCTGTTTTCTATAAGATCCGCACAGAGGACACGTGGTCACTCGCTTAGGTTAGAGGAGAGGAGTTTCCGCACATTGAGGTGAAAAGGTTTTTTCATAGTAAGGACAATACGTGTTTGGAATTCCCTGCCTGAGAGAGTAGTAACTGCGGACTCAGTCAACACCTTTAAGAATGGGTTAGATAAATTCCTATTGGATAAAGATATTCAGGGTTATGGTGCGTAGGCACGCATTATAGTTACTATAACTAGTCCTAACATAAAAATAACTTGTCCTATAATAATCGTGCATAGGAGACCACAAATAGGCTGAACTCAATGGACAATTGTCTTTTTTCAACCTTAGTTACTATGTTATTATGTTACTATATAACATTATACAGCATTATATAGCATTATACAGCGGCTGGCTACTGCCTGGCGTGAGTTAGATAACTACCGGTGGCGCGCTGTATTATGGCAGCGGCGCAGAAACAGCATGTCGGCCTTTGATACATGAACCTGAGTGTGACAGAGAACACGGTCTCAGAAGCAGAACTTCAGCTGTTATTTAATAGGCCCCGGAGTGCGGAAAGACACCTCCCACTGACTGACACTGCCGCAGGCCAGCTATACTGCGGCGCGCTTAATCCTGACGGTTCCACAAGGTACCCACACCCATAAGCCATTAACACCACCATCACACTTCCAGTCCCACGCAATGCAGCCCTTTCCAGCAGGAAGCCAGCCCTTGCAGGCCCCGATCTGGCAGCGGCGGTAACACCAGATACGTGTCCTTGAGCCATCACTCCACGTAACGATAAACAGCGGGTGTGCGGCTGCTTTATGTACAGAGCAGAGTGATGTGTTCTCTCTCTGCCTGGTCCCCAGAGTGTGTCTGGGCTCCAAGCTCTCTCCTGGAAGCCGGAACAATGGAGTATGAGCCAAGCCAGCTTTCCACAGTGTCTGTCTGCGCCCGGCCTGTGTGAGGGGGACACTCAGTAATTCCTCTTTGTGTTCTGCTTGTTCTTCTTTCTCTGGAGCCTCCAAACTTTTGCTTCTCATTAACGTTAAGTAAAGGAGAAGTGAGAGAGAATATTACGTCGCTGGGACACAGGCCCGTCCATGCGTCACCGCCTGCGCCCTAGTGTACATCAGCGCCAATGCTGCATCTCTCAAGTCATTAAGGGGCCTGTTCATTAGCGAGGGCCATTGCAGCTTCTCTGTACCATGGGGATGATTTGTACCCATCCTGTCTGCAGCCTGATGCGATGCTCTGCCAGTCTGGATGCGATGACTTGGCAAACCTCTTATCCTCTGGAATCCCAACTGTGACGTCCAGTGAGTGCCAAGTTTCCGAGCCTGAGCGTGTACGCCATCTGGCCCCCCCAACGCATGTAAAAGACATTGCTCAAATTGCAGGGAGATTGCGTTCCGCCACCTGCGATCTGGACCGTGCCGCTGATAATTAAGTATCCAACTCGCTGCGATTGGCGGCAGTGGGTGCTGCGTAATTCGGTACAGCTCCAGTTGTGGGACAGCTGCTCCGGAAAGCTACTATTAGAATAAACCCTGGCGGATTGCACAATGTATATATATATATATATATATATATGTGTGTGTGGAGCTTTTGTAAAAATATGTACTGGCTCCAATGTCCGAGCTTTAGCCGTGTTTTCTACACTTGGCGTCTGATTCCTGAGCGCGGGCAATGTCGGACGCAGTGGAGCAATGTTTTTATATTGCGCTTGTATCTAAGTTACACTGCACGCATCCGTTATACTGTTAGCACGCAGAATCGCAGTACTGACTCAGACACAGGGGCCAATATTTACTAAGAATTCGAGTTTATCCGTTTTGTGTTTTTTTTTCTAAGTCCCAATCCGGGAATTCACTAAGCACCAATCTCGGCAGTGTTTGGACTATTCGTAATGGTTTGATTTGCAAAGTTCAGAAATACGAATGAATAGACCATCGGTCAAACACGGCTGTTATTTCATACAATACGGGCATTCACTATTCATTCGTATTTGGGTGTTAGTTTCTGAGTGCTCAAGTGCGGGTCTGTTTTTTTTCGATTCGTTAAAAAAGCAGCAAAAAAATAGACCTGCTTTTTCCAGTCGAGTTTGGATAACCATGCACGGATCAGTGAGATCTGTGCATGGTTATCTATGGGAAAGGGTCTGTTTAGTGTAAAAACAGAAAAAAAAATTGCGTGGGGTCCCCCTTCCTAAGCATAACCAGCCTCGGGCTCTTTGAGCCGGTCCTGGTTGGAAAAATATGGGGTAAAAAATGACAGGGGTTCCCCCATATTTAATCAACCAGCACCGGGCTCTGCGCCTGGTCCTGGTTCCAAAAATATGGGGGACAAAAAGCGTAGGGGTCCCCCATATTTTTGAAACCAGCACCGGGCTCCACTAGCCAGGTACATAATGCCACAGCCGGGGGACACTTTTAGACTGGTCCCTGCGGCCCTGGCATTACATACCCAACTAGTCACCCCTGGCCGGGGTACCCTGGAGGAGTGGGAACCCCTAAAATCAAGGGGTCCCCCCCTCCAGCCACCCAAGGGCCAGCGGTGAAGCCCGAGGCTGTCCCCCTCCATCCAAGGGAGGCGGATGAGGGGCTGATAGCCTTTTGAAAAAATGTGAATATTGTTTTTAGTAGCAGTACTGCAAGTCCCAGCAAGCCTCCCCCGCAAGCTGGTACTTGGAGAACCACAAGTACCAGCATACGGTGGAAAACCGGGCCCGCTGGTACCTGTAGTACTACTACTAAAAAAATACCCCCAATGCGCTCCATTGTATCCAATGGTGGGAACTTTGCGGTCAGTGGTTGACCGAAAGTAACCTCACCGCTGACCGCAAAGTTCCCACCATTGGCTACAATGGAGCGCATAGGCGCTACATTGTGTCTGTGCCGTGTGCTGCCTCACAGACACTACAGGAGCACACAGCCAATCAGGAGAGTGCCACGACGTGGCGCTCCCTGATTGGCTGAAGGGACCCTCTTTGACAGGAGTCAGGGGGGGTCCTGGCAGTCAGGGAAAGGGGTCCCATGTGTAAACATGGGGCCCCTTTCAGTGCGTGGTCGGGTTTCCGTTTTATTATTTTGCCAAGTACGTGGATTATTCAAAGGTCGGATTCTACCCTGGATTATGTGAGTATAATTTTTTTCACAGGTACCCCAAGGATTCTACATGGAGAAGAGGACCGAGCCTCGTGGGAACATAGGTAAGTATGTATGTATGGAGGTGTGCATGTATGTAATAAAATTATACTTTCACGGTGCGTGTGTCCTGTTTTTTTGGGGGTATTTTTTTAGTAGTAGTACTACAGGTACCAGCGGGCCCGGTTTTCCACCGCATGCTGGTACTTGTGGTTCTCCAAGTACCAGCTTGCGGGAGGAGGCTTGCTGGGACTTGTAGTACTGCTACTAAAAACAATATTCACATTTTTTAAAAAGGCTATCAGCCCCCCATCTGCCGCCCTTGGATGGGGGGGACAGCCTCGGGCTGCACCCCTGGCCCTTGGGTGGCTGGAGGGGGGGAACCCTTGATTTAAGGGGTTCCCACTCCTCCAGGGTACCCCGGCCAGGGGTGACTAGTTGGTTATGTAATGCCAGGGCCGCAGGGACCAGTATAAAAGTGTCCCCCGGCTGTGGCATTATGTACCTGGCTAGTGGAGCACGGTGCTGGTTTCAAAAATACGGGGGACCCCTACGCTTTTTGTCCCCCGTATTTTTGGAACCAGGACCAGGTGCACAGCAAAACTCGGCAGCTTAGTGAATGATCGTATCAGGATTCAAAAAGTTGCAGTAAAATGCACCCGATACCATTCGAGTTCAAACACCCTTCAAAACGGCCAAAACACAAATCTTTGTAAATATACCCCAGGGTGTGTGACGTGTTACAGATGTATTGGTCATTGCTAATCAGGCGGCCGCAGATGCTGCACTTTATGGTAGTGTTATGGGAGCGTCACTGATTCTGGTCGCGCACTAAGACGCTTCATCGCTCACATATAATCTGCATCTAGCAGGGGGCTGGTGCAGGTTCCCACGGGGAGACTGATGGTGGCGTCTAGAGATGCGATAAGCAGCATTTGAGTATCTTAGGACAAATAAGGGTTAATACCACTAGCTACTATGGGGGAAGAGTTGTGTCCCGATCTCACTCCAGACTTGAGGAATTTTGTACACAGTCCTATGGGGTCCGGAGGTGCCATAAGCGCGGTATATAGCATCAAGCCACAGACGTGACTGCTGCATAAGATGAAAACATGGCTACTGCTACGTCCAACTCACAATCAGCCATTTCTGTGCACTATACACCAGTACGCTGTGGCAATGTTTCATAGATGTGTTGTAAGCTGCCGTGTGTTTGTGCCGCTGCTCTGTCGCTTAGTAACCAGCGAGCTCGCTGCAGCCTTTGGCCAATATTGGTGGAAACAATGTTGTGAGCTGTGAGGTGGTCAAAACTGACTGGAAATGACTGGAAATTATTGTTATTGAGGTTAATAATACTCTAGGAACAAAAAGGGCCAAATTATGTGATTTTAGCTTTTGTACATTTTTGAAAAATAAAAATGGAAATCCAGCAAAAATGGTCGAGCGCAGAGGCGGAACTACCGCCAGTGCAACCAGTGCGTTGCACTGGGGCCCGCCTCTGTCCAGGGGCCCAAAGCATGTAATGAGTCAAACTGACTCATTACATGTCGCTGTGCGCTGCGGGCAACCGCTGCCCGCAGCGCACAGCCGCCCGGAGAGGAGAGGAGCAGCGGTACGGGGGAAGGTGGAGGAGGGAGCCGCAGCAGCGCTTTGTTACTGGTGGAGGCGCTGCTGCTGCTGTCCCTCTGCTTCACTATAGGCTGTCTTCCGAGAACAGCCTATAGTGAAGCAGAGGGACAGCAGCAGCAGCGCCTCCACCAATAACACAGCGCTGCTGCGGCTCCCTCCTCCACCTCCCTCCTCCTCCTTCTCTCCTGCCCGGGAATCGTGATCAGAAGCTGCACCGAGGAGTCTGAGCCAGCGGAGAGGGTAAGTATAATTCTTCTTTCTTTTTCTTTCTTTTTCTTTCTTTCTTTCTTTCTTTCTTTCTTTCTTTCTTTCTTTCTTTCTTTCTTTCTTTCTTTCTTGGGACTGCCTGCCGCAATGTGTAAAAATGGGGGACTGCCTGCCGCAATGTGTAAAAAGGGGGAATCTGCTTGCCGCAATGTGTAAAAATGGGGGACTGCCTGCCGCTATGTGTAGAAATGGGGGAATCTGCTTGCCACTATGTGTAAAAATGGGGGACTGCCTGCCGCTATGTGTAAAACTGGGGGACTGCCTGCCACTATGTATAAAAAGGGGGAATCTGCCTGCCGCAATGTGTAAAAAGGGGGAATCTGCATGCCGCAATGTGTAAAAATGGGGAATCTGCCTGCCGCAATGCGTAAAAAGGGGGAATCTGCCTGCTGCAATGTGTAAAAATGGGGGACTGCCTGCCGCTATGTGTAAAAATGGGGAATCTGCCTGCCGCAATGTGTAAAAAGGGGGGACTGCCTGCCGCTATGTGTAAAAATGGGGAATCTGCCTGCCGTAATGTGTAACAAGGGCACGCTGTCTGCCGTAATGTGTAAAAAGGGGACGCTGTCTGCCGTTATGTGTAAAAAGTGTACGCTGTCTGCCGTAATATGTAAAAAGGGGACGCTGTCTGCTGTAATGTGTAAAAAGTGTACGCTGTCTGCCGTAATGTGTAAAAAGGGGACGCTGTCTGCCGTAATGTGTAAAAAGGGGACGCTGTCTGCCGTTATGTGTAAAAAGGGGACGCTGTCTGCCGTAATGTGTAAAAAGGGGACGCTGCCGTAATGTGTAAAAAGGGGACGCTGTCTGCCGTTATGTGTAAAAAGGGGGATGCTGTCTGCCGCTATGTGTAACAAGGGCATGCTGTCTGCCGTTATGTGTAAAAAGGGGACGCTGTCTGCCGTTATGTGTAAAAAGTGCACGCTGTCTGCCGTAATGTGTAAAAAGGGGGGCGCTGTCTGCCGTAATGTGTAAAAAGGGGACGCTGTCTGCCATAATGTGTAAAAAGAGGAATCTGTCCGCTGTAAGGTGTAAAATGGTCTCTACCTGGTGTAGTGGTGCTACTGTGCGGCGTAAGTTGAAGAATGGAGACTACTGTGCACCGTTTTATGAATTGGTATTATTTTGTGGCCACACCCCTTCCCCACGAAGCCACGCCACTATGTATTTTTGCGCGCGCCTGCGGCGCGCACTGCCCCTGTTTTGCATGCAGGGGTGGGGCTCCGATGCCGTTTCTTGCACACAGTGCTAAAATGTCTAGTTACGGCACTGTTGCTAGGTATCCATTTCTCTGGCCCTGAGCAGGTCCCCCTCACCAAATCCTCTCCAGGCGTGAGGGGGTGGACTTGGATGGGATGTGTGTGTGGGGGGCATTTCTCAATACAGTTTTTCTTCTGACAAGAGTGTGCGTTCATTTCATTAACCCCAGTCTGAGATGTACAAAAATCACCAGAAGAGTTTTGCAATAAATCTGCTTTTTTTATTTCTATCAATAAAAAGATTTTTTCTTTAAAATTAGTAACATATTTCTTCTAAAAATATCACATGTATATAAGAAAGAGTATCACATGAATAAAACACATACCTACAAAACAATCTACTAATACACTTTGAACAATTACTGTACGATGGTAAATGTGGGGTGTCCTTTATCAATAATATATAACCGGTTTTGTAGATCACGGGTATTTATAATGAGCCCAATGTAGGTGATAATTGACAAAAATGTTCCTGAAACAGATATATATAGTGGCACCACTGCAACATGAATATATATTCGTATAAGTATACAGAGGTTATATCTCTATATTCCTATGGCTGGGAAATCAGCAGTGAAGTCAAATCGTTAGATCGTGCGCGTAATCCGAGACTGCGCTCAGTATCTCACCACTATATAGTAGTAGGTAGCAGCAACCTCCTCATTTGATCCCCAGGCACGCCCCGCCAGGGGCTAGGTATGTCCCAATTGTGATTCCGCCTGAATCCCAGTGCCGGTGTGTGGCTGAAGCTCCAAACACGCGGATGATGAGTACTGGTTTCTCCTGCAAGCGGGCTGGGACCCCTCAATAATCAGCAGTGGATAGCTGAATACCTCCTTAGCAGTGGCAGCGTTCAGTAATAACAAGCAGAGTAACAGCAGCAAAAATTCTGTAACCGGTTTCGCTCCTATATGTGGCAGCTTTTTAAAATTTCTCAATACAGGTCACAAATCTCTCAGTTTGATTGTGTGCGGTTGGGTCGCATGTGATTGCAACTTATCTGCATGATTAATACAGGTGGCCAGATCTATTAGGATTGATAATGGTTAAGGTTATAATTTGTAAATACAATATATAACATTGGTACATTTAAAAGGGATTTGCAACAAAAGGTAATAAAGGCGCTTTTTATAGTGTACTATAGGTATAGGGAATTTAGAGATGTGCACTTGAAATTTTTCGAGTTTTGTGTTTTGGTTTTGGGTTCGGTTCCGCGGCCGTGTTTTGGGTTCGACCGCGTTTTGGCAAAACCTCACCGAATTTTTTTTGTCGGATTCGGGTGTGTTTTGGATTCGGGTGTTTTTTTCAAAAAACACTAAAAAACAGCTTAAATCATAGAATTTGGGGGTCATTTTGATCCCAAAGTATTATTAACCTCAAAAACCATAATTTCCACTCATTTTCAGTCTATTCTGAACACCTCACACCTCACAATATTATTTTTAGTCCTAAAATTTGCACCGAGGTCGCTGGATGACTAAGCTAAGCGACCCTAGTGGCCGACACAAACACCTGGCCCATCTAGGAGTGGCACTGCAGTGTCACGCAGGATGTCCCTTCCAAAAAACCCTCCCCAAACAGCACATGACGCAAAGAAAAAAAGAGGCGCAATGAGGTAGCTGTGTGAGTAAGATAAGCGACCCTAGTGGCCGACACAAACACCGGGCCCATCTAGGAGTGGCACTGCAGTGTCACGCAGGATGGCCCTTCCAAAAAACACTCCCCAAACAGCACATGACGCAAAGAAAAAAAGAGGCGCAATGAGGTAGCTGTGTGAGTAAGCTAAGCGACCCTAGTGGCCGACACAAACACCTGGCCCATCTAGGAGTGGCACTGCAGTGTCACGCAGGATGGCCCTTCCAAAAAACACTCCCCAAACAGCACATGACGCAAAGAAAAAAAGAGGCGCAATGAGGTAGCTGTGTGAGTAAGCTAAGCGACCCTAGTGGCCGACACAAACACCTGGCCCATCTAGGAGTGGCACTGCAGTGTCACGCAGGATGGCCCTTCCAAAAAACACTCCCCAAACAGCACATGACGCAAAGAAAAATGAAAGAAAAAAGAGGTGCAAGATGGAATTGTCCTTGGGCCCTCCCACCCACCCTTATGTTGTATAAACAGGACATGCACACTTTAACCAACCCATCATTTCAGTGACAGGGTCTGCCACACGACTGTGACTGAAATGACGGGTTGGTTTGGACCCCCACCGAAAAAGAAGCAATTAATCTCTCCTTGCACAAACTGGCTCTACAGTGGCAAGATGTCCACCTCATCATCATCCTCCGATATATCACCGTGTACATCCCGCTCCTCACAGATTATCAATTCGTCCCCACTGGAATCCACCATCTCAGCTCCCTGTGTACTTTGTGGAGGCAATTGCTGCTGGTCAATGTCTCCACGGAGGAATTGATTATAATTCATTTTAATGAACATCATCTTCTCCACATTTTCGGGAAGTAACCTCGTACGCCGATTGCTGACAAGGTGAGCGGCGGCACTAAACACTCTTTCGGAGTACACACTTGTGGGAGGGCAACTTAGGTAGAATAAAGCCAGTTTGTGCAAGGGCATCCAAATTGCCTCTTTTTCCTGCCAGTATAAGTACGGACTGTCTGACGTGCCTACTTGGATGCGGTCACTCATATAATCCTCCACCATTCTTTCAATGGGGAGAGAATCATATGCAGTGCCAGTAGACGACATGTCCGTATCCGTAATCGTTGGCAGGTCCTTCAGTCCGGACCAGATGTCAGCATCAGCAGTCGCTCCAGACTGCCCTGCATCACCGCCAGCGGGTGGGCTCGGAATTCTGAGCCTTTTCCTCGCACCCCCAGTTGCGGGAGAATGTGAAGGAGGAGATGTTGACAGGTCGCGTTCCGCTTGACTTGACAATTTTCTCACCAGCAGGTCTTTGAACCCCAGCAGACTTGTGTCTGCCGGAAAGAGAGATCCAAGGTAGGTTTTAAATCTAGGATCGAGCACGGTGGCCAAAATGTAGTGCTCTGATTTCAACAGATTGACCACCCGTGAATCCTTGTTAAGCGAATTAAGGGCTCCATCCACAAGTCCCACATGCCTAGCGGAATCGCTCTGTGTTAGCTCCTCCTTCAATGTCTCCAGCTTCTTCTGCAAAAGCCTGATGAGGGGAATGACCTGACTCAGGCTGGCAGTGTCTGAACTGACTTCACGTGTGGCAAGTTCAAAGGGCAGCAGAACCTTGCACAACGTTGAAATCATTCTCCACTGCGCTTGAGACAGGTGCATTCCACCTCCTATATCGTGCTCAATTGTATAGGCTTGAATGGCCTTTTGCTGCTCCTCCAACCTCTGAAGCATATATAGGGTTGAATTCCACCTCGTTACCACTTCTTGCTTCAGATGATGGCAGGGCAGGTTCAGGCGTTTTTGGTGGTGCTCCAGTCTTCTGTACGTGGTGCCTGTACGCCGAAAGTGTCCCACAATTCTTCTGGCCACCGACAGCATCTCTTGCACGCCCCTCTCGTTTTTTAAATAATTCTGCACCACCAAATTCAAGGTATGTGCAAAACATGGGACGTGCTGGAATTTGCCCATATTTAATGCGCACACAATATTGCTGGCGTTGTCCGATGCCACAAATCCACAGGAGAGTCCAATTTGGGTAAGCCATTCCGCGATGATCTTCCTCAGTTGCCGTAAGAGGTTTTCAGCTGTGTGCGTATTCTGGAAACCGGTGATACAAAGCGTAGCCTGCCTAGGAAAGAGTTGGCGTTTGCGAGATGCTGCTACTGGTGCCGCCGCTGCTGTTCTTGCGGCGGGAGTCCATACATCTACCCAGTGGGCTGTCACAGTCATATAGTCCTGACCCTGCCCTGCTCCACTTGTCCACATGTCCGTGGTTAAGTGGACATTGGGTACAACTGCGTTTTTTAGGACACTGGTGAGTCTTTTTCTGACGTCCGTGTACATTCTCGGTATCGCCTGCCTAGAGAAGTGGAACCTAGATGGTATTTGGTAACGGGGGCACACTACCTCAAGAAATTGTCTAGTTCCCTGTGAACTAACGGCGGATACCGGACGCACGTCTAACACCAACATAGTTGTCAAGGCCTCAGTTATCCGCTTTGCAACAGGATGACTGCTGTGATATTTCATCTTCCTCGCAAAGGACTGTTGGACAGTCAATTGCTTACTGGAAGTAGTACAAGTGGTCTTCCGACTTCCCCTCTGGGATGACCATCGACTCCCAGCAGCAACAACAGCAGCGCCAGCAGCAGTAGGCGTTACACGCAAGGATGCATCGGAGGAATCCCAGGCAGGAGAGGACTCGTCAGAATTGCCAGTGACATGGCCTGCAGGACTATTGGCATTCCTGGGGAAGGAGGAAATTGACACTGAGGGAGTTGGTGGGGTGGTTTGCGTGAGCTTGGTTACAAGAGGAAGGGATTTACTGGTCAGTGGACTGCTTCCGCTGTCGCCCAAAGTTTTTGAACTTGTCACTGACTTATGATGAATGCGCTGCAGGTGACGTATAAGGGAGGATGTTCCGAGGTGGTTAACGTCCTTACCCCTACTTATTACAGCTTGACAAAGGCAACACACGGCTTGACAAATGTTGTCCGCATTTCTGTTGAAATACTTCCACACCGAAGAGCTGATTTTTTTGGTATTTTCACCAGGCATGTCAATGGCCATATTCCTCCCACGGATAACAGGTGTCTCCCCGGGTGCCTGACTTAAACAAACCACCTCACCATCAGAATCCTCCTTGTCAATTTCCTCCCCAGCGCCAGCAACACCCATATCCTCCTCATCCTGGTGTACTTCAACACTGACATCTTCAATCTGACTATCAGGAACTGGACTGCGGGTGCTCCTTCCAGCACTTGCAGGGGGCGTGCAAATGGTGGAAGGCGCATGCTCTTCACGTCCAATGTTGGGAAGGTCAGGCATCGCAACCGACACAATTGGACTCTCCTTGTGGATTTGGGATTTCGAAGAACGCACAGTTCTTTGCTGTGCTTTTGCCAGCTTGAGTCTTTTCATTTTTCTAGCGAGAGGCTGAGTGCTTCCATCCTCATGTGAAGCTGAACCACTAGCCATGAACATAGGCCAGGGCCTCAGCCGTTCCTTGCCACTCCGTGTGGTAAATGGCATATTGGCAAGTTTACGCTTCTCCTCCGACGATTTTATTTTAGATTTTTGAGTCCTTTTTTTACTGATATTTGGTGTTTTGGATTTTACATGCTCTGTACTATGACATTGGGCATCGGCCTTGGCAGACGACGTTGCTGGCATTTCATCGTCTCGGCCATGACTAGTGGCAGCAGCTTCAGCACGAGGTGGAAGTCGATCTTGATCTTTCCCTATTTTTGGAACCTCAACATTTTTGTTCTCCATATTTTAATAGGCACAACTAAAAGGCACCTCAGGTAAACAATGGAGATGGATGGATACTAGTATACTTATGGATGACGAGCGACTGCCGACACAGAGGTAGCTACAGCCGTGGACTACCGTACTGTGTCTGCTGCTAATATAGACTGGATGATAATGAGATAAAATTAAAATATATATATATATATATATCACACTAGTACTGCAGCCGGACAGGTATATATTATGTAATGACGGACCTGCTGGACACTGTCTGTCAGCACTGCAGACTCCTAAAGTAAGCTACTAGTATCAAGAAGATAGAAAAAAAAAACCACGGGTAGGTGGTATACAATTATGGATGGACGAGCGACTGCCGACACAGAGGTAGCTACAGCCGTGGACTACCGTACTGTGTCTGCTGCTAATATAGACTGGATGATAATGAGATAAAATTAATATATATATATATATCACACTAGTACTGCAGCCGGACAGGTATATATTATGTAATGACGGACCTGCTGGACACTGTCTGTCAGCACTGCAGACTCCTAAAGTAAGCTACTAGTATCAAGAAGATAGAAAAAAAAAACACGGGTAGGTGGTATACAATTATGGATGGACGAGCGACTGCCGACACAGAGGTAGCTACAGCCGTGGACTACCGTACTGTGTCTGCTGCTAATATAGACTGGATGATAATGAGATAAAATTAATATATATATATATATATCACACTAGTACTGCAGCCGGACAGGTATATATTATGTAATGACGGACCTGCTGGACACTGTCTGTCAGCACTGCAGACTCCTAAAGTAAGCTACTAGTATCAAGAAGATAGAAAAAAAAAAACCACGGGTAGGTGGTATACAATTATGGATGGACGAGTGACTGCCGACACAGAGGTAGCTACAGCCGTGGACTACCGTACTGTGTCTGCTGCTAATATAGACTGGATGATAATGAGATAAAATTAAAATATATATATATATCACACTAGTACTGCAGCCGGACAGGTATATATTATGTAATGACGGACCTGCTGGACACTGTCTGTCAGCACTGCAGACTCCTAAAGTAAGCTACTAGTATCAAGAAGATAGAAAAAAAAAAAAAACACGGGTAGGTGGTATACAATTATGGATGGACGAGCGACTGCCGACACAGAGGTAGCTACAGCCGTGGACTACCGTACTGTGTCTGCTGCTAATATAGACTGGATGATAATGAGATAAAATTAAAATATATATATATATCACACTAGTACTGCAGCCGGACAGGTATATATTATGTAATGACGGACCTGCTGGACACTGTCTGCAGAATGCGTTTATAAAAACACCACACGACGAGTGTTTAACTTTTTCAGGCAGACAATCACAATATACTGGTGGTCAGCAGACAATCACAATACTGGTGGTCAGTGGTCACTGGTCAGTCACACTGGCAGTGGCACTCTGGCAGCAAAAGTGTGCACTGTACTTAAATGTACTCCTGCTATAACTGCTCCCCAGTCTCCCCCACAATTAAGCTGTGTGAGCAGTGAGCACTGAGCACTCAGCAGTCAGATAATGATATACAGTATATGATGCAGCACACTGGGCTGAGCACAGATATGGTATGTGACTGTGTCACACTGTGTATCGTTTTTTATCAGGCAGAGAACGGATTAATTAAACTGGTGGTCACTGGTCACACTATCAGCAGCAAGCAGTACTCCTCCTAATAATATGCTCCCCAAAATTTGTGTCTCTCTCTAGTACTCTAGTCTAAACGGAGAGGACGCCAGCCACGTCCTCTCCCTATCAATCTCAATGCACGTGTGAAAATGGCGGCGACGCGCGGCTCCTTATATAGAATCCGAGTCTCGCGATAGAATCCGAGCCTCGCGAGAATCCGACAGCGGGATGATGAAGTTCGGGCGCGCTCGGGTTAACCGAGCAAGGCGGGAAGATCCGAGTCTGCCTCGGATCCGTGTAAAAAGGTTGAAGTTCGGGCGGGTTCGGATTCCGAGGAACCGAACCCGCTCATCTCTAATAGGGATAACAGTGATTTGTGGGTCTTATTCAAATTTGTTAGAAAACCAAAAAAAGCACACTAATGGCAACATCATGCTGTACTGCAGGTGAGGCAGATGTAACATGTGCAGAGAGAGTTAGATTTGGGTGGGGTGTGTTCTACTGAAATCTAAATTGCAGTGTAGAAATAAAGCAGCCAGTATTTACCCTGCACAGAAACAATATAACCCACCCAAATATAACTCTCTCTGCACATGTTACATCTGCCCCACCTGCACTGCACATGTTACATCTGCCCCACCTGCAGTGCAACATGGATTTGCCCTTTAGTGTGCTTTTTTGGTTTACTAACAAACCTGAATAGCTCCATGTACTAGAGATGAGCGAGTCCGGTTCTCCAAGAACCCACCCAAATTTCCGAGTCAGGACCGAGGTTTCCCACCAGACTCGGATCCCAAAACAAGGCAAAACATCATCATCCCATCATCATCATTCTCGCTGTGTTTTGGATTCTATAAAGGTCCCAGTGATCGGCGCCATTTTCATTTCGGCTGTGGAGAATGTACTGAACGGACGTGTCCATCGCAGCGCTGGGTTGTGGGGCGTGGGGCTGCTGTAGGGCTGGTGTATCAGTCCAGGGGTGCTCTGTCTGTCATCAGGTGTATCTGACCAGGGGTGCTCGGTCCACCTAGATGTGCTCTGTCTGTCATCTGGTGTATCTGACCAGGGGTGCTCGGTCCACCTAGGGGTGCTCTGTCTGTCATCTGGTGTATCTGACCAGGGGTGCTCAGTCCACCTAGGGGTGATATGTCTGTCATCTGGGGTATCTGACCAGGGGTGCTCGGTCCACCTAGGGGTGCTCTGTCTGTCATCTGGTGTAACTGACCAGGGGTGCTCAGTCCACCTAGGGGTGCTCTGTCTGTCATCTGGTGTATCTGACCAGGGGTGCTCAGTCCACCTAGGGTTGATATGTCTGTCATCTGGTGTATCTGACCAGGGGTGCTCGGTCCACCTAGGGGTGCTCTGTCTGTCATCTGGTGTATCTGACCAGGGGTGCTCAGTCCACCTAGGGGTGATATGTCTGTCATCTGGTGTATCTGACCAGGGGTGCTCGGTCCACCTAGGGGTGATATGTCTGTCATCTGGTGTATCTGACCAGGGGTGCTCAGTCCACCTAGGGGTGATATGTCTGTCATCTGGGGTATCTGACCAGGGGTGCTCGGTCCACCTAGGGGTGCTCTGTCTGTCATCTGGTGTATCTGACCAGGGGTGCTCAGTCCACCTAGGGGTGATATGTCTGTCATCTGGTGTATCTGACCAGGGGTGCTCAGTCCACCTAGGGGTGATATGTCTGTCATCTGGTGTATCTGACCAGGGGTGCTCAGTCCACCTAGGGGTGATATGTCTGTCATCTGGTGTATCTGACCAGGGGTGCTCGGTCCACCTAGGGGTGCTCTGTCTGTCATCTGGTGTATCTGACCAGGGGTGCTCAGTCCACCTAGGGGTGATATGTCTGTCATCTGGTGTATCTGACCAGGGGTGCTCGGTCCACCTAGGGGTGATATGTCTGTCATCTGGTGTATCTGACCAGGGGTGCTCAGTCCACCTAGGGGTGCTCTGTCTGTCATCTGGTGTATCTGACCAGGGGTGCTCGGTCCACCTAGGGGTGATCTGTCTGTCATCTGGTGTATCTGACCAGGGGTGCTCGGTCCACCTAGGGGTGCTCTGTCTGTCCATCCGGGGGCTCTGCCCCAGTGTAAAATTAAAATAATAAAAGATGAAAATTTAAATATAATTATAAAACAAAATATATATATTTTTGTTTGTACTGTAACCCAGTGTACTATACAATTTTTTCTTTTATTTTCATAAGTACTGTGGCACTGCCGGTCAGACTGCAGTATATTATTATTTTGTACTCATACATGTATTGTGTGACACTGTTGGTGAAATTAAACCGCAGTGCTTGATTACTATTTCTGACTCATACACGTATTGTGCAACACTATGGGTGAAGGTGGTACCACAGTAATATATTTTTATACTTATACACCTAATGTGCGACACTGTTGGTGAAATTAAACCGCAGTGTTGGATCACTATTTCTGACTCATACACGTATTGTGCGATTCTATTGGTGAAATTAAACTGCAGTGTTTGATCACTATTTCTGACTCATACACATATTGTATGACACTGTGGGTGAAGGTGGTACCACAGTAATATATTTTCTTACTCATACACGTATTGTGAAACACTGTGGCTGAAGATGGTACCACAGTAATATATTTTATTTCATACTCATACATGTATTGTGCGACACTGTTGGTGAAATGAAACCGCAGTGTTCAATTACTATTTCTGACTCATACACATAGGGGGTCATTCCGACCTGATCGCGCGCTGCCATTTTTCACAGCACAGTGATCAGGTCAGTACTGCGCATGCGTATGCACTGCAATGCACAGGCGCGTTGTACAGGTACAAAGCAGACCGTTGCTGGGATATGGATTTAACGAAGAATCGATTCGCACAGACGATCGCAAGGAGATTGACAGGAAGAAGGCATTTGTGGGTGGCAACTGACCGTTTTCAGGGACTGTCTGGAAAAACGCAGGCGTGTCCAAGCGTTTGCAGGGCGGGTGTATGACGTCAATTCCGGGATCGGACAGGCTGAAGTGATAGCAAGGGCTGAGTAAATTCTGACCTACTCAGAAACTGTACAAACTATTTTTGTACCACTCGGGTGCACATGCGATCGGACCCTTGCACAGCAAATATACACTACCCAGTGGGCGGCGACTATGCGTTTGCACGGCTGCAAAAAGTAGCTAGCGAGCGATAAACTCGGAATGACTCCCTTATTTTGTAACACTGTAGGTGAAAGTAAACCGTAGTGTTAGATTATCATCACTGACTTATACACGTGACACTGTAGGTTTGACATTTTTTGTACAAATTGTGGTGTGTGCTGTACCCCACTTGGTTTGTGTTTGTTGATAGATATGGAGGACGAATAATTGAGAGAAGAGGCATAGACGACTTATTTCAGGGCATGCAAAATCAAAGAAAAAGTAAAAGTTGGATTAGTAAAAGTCAGATTGGTGCAATAATCAATAAAAATTGTTGTCTATGCAATAAAGACCGACACCAATGCCCCCAATGAGTAATGATATTTTTTTAAATCAAACAAATGAAAGGAAATTACTAATCAATCCTCCCTTCCACAACATACATACTCTACCTCCCTTACACTACATACATACTCTACCTCCCTTCCACTACATACATACTCTACCTCCCTTCCACAACATACATACTCTACCTCCCTTCCACAACATACATACTCTACCTCCCTTCCACAACATACATACTCTACCTCCCTTCCACTACATACATACTCTACCTCCCTTACACTACATACATACTCTACCTCCCTTGCACTACATACATACTCTACCTCCCTTCCACAACATACATACTCTACCTCCATTCCACAACATACATACTCTACCTCCCTTCCACAACATAACATACTCTACCTCCCTTCCACAGCATACATACTCTACCTCCCTTCCACAACATACATACTCTACCTCCATTCCACAACATACATACGCTACCTCCCTTCCACAACATAACATACTCTACCTCCCTTCCACAACATACATACTCTACCTCCCTTCCACAACATACATACTCTACCTCCCTTCCACAACATACATACTCTACCTCCCTTCCACAACATACATACTCTACCTCCCTTCCACAACATACATACTCTACCTCCCTTCCACTACATACATACTCTACCTCCCTTACACTACATACATACTCTACCTCCCTTGCACTACATACATACTCTACCTCCCTTCCACAACATACATACTCTACCTCCATTCCACAACATACATACTCTACCTCCCTTCCACAACATAACATACTCTACCTCCCTTCCACAGCATACATACTCTACCTCCCTTCCACAACATACATACTCTACCTCCATTCCACAACATACATACGCTACCTCCCTTCCACAACATAACATACTCTACCTCCCTTCCACAACATACATACTCTACCTCCCTTCCACTA